>NC_092096.1:33780627-33860627 GCF_045679555.1 Salvelinus alpinus | reverse complement strand
CTGCTTACCTATTGTCCTGTAGCCCATCCCAGCCTTGTGCAGGTCTACAATTTTATCCCTGATGTCCTTACACAGCTCTCTGGTCTTGGCCATTGTGGAGAGGTTGGAGTCTGTTTGATTGAGTGGGTGGACAGGTGTCTTTTATACAGGTAACGAGTTCAAACAGGTGCAGTTAATACAGGTAATGAGTGGAGAACAGGAGGGCTTCTTAAATAAAAACTAACAGGTCTGTGAGAGCCGGAATTCTTACTGGTTGGTAGGTGATCAAATACTTATGTCATGCAATAAAATGCGAATTAATTACTTAAAAATCATACAATGTGATTTTCTGGATTTTTGTTTTAAATTCCGTCTCTCACAGTTGAAGTGTACCTATGATAAAAATTACAGACCTCTACATGCTTTGTAAGTAGGAAAACCTGCAAAATCGGCAGTGTATCAAATACTTGTTCTCCCCACTGTATCTTTCTGTTTATCTGTAGCTATCTTTCTGTTTATCTGTAGCTATCTTTCTGTTTATCTGCATCTATCTTTCTGTTTATCTGTAGCTATCTTTCTGTTTATCTGTAGCTATCTTTCTGTTTATCTGTAGCTATCTTTCTGTTTATCTGTAGCTATCTTTCTGTTTATCTGTAGCCATCTTTCTGTTTATCTGTAGCTATCTTTCTGTTTATCTGTAGCTATCTTTCTGTTTATCTGTAGCTATCTTTCTGTTTATCTGTAGCTATCTTTCTGTTTATCTGTAGCTATCTTTCTGTTTATCTGTAGCTATCTTTCTGTTTATCTGTAGCCATCTTTCTGTTTATCTGTAGCCATCTTTCTGTTTATCTGTAGCTATCTTTCTGTTTATCTGTAGCTATCTTTCTGTTTATCTGTAGCTATCTTTCTGTTTATCTGTAGCTATATTTCTGTTTATCTGTAGCTATCTTTCTGTTTATCTGTAGCTATCTTTCTGTTTATCTGTAGCTTTCTATATCTTTCTGTTTATCTGTAGCTATCTTTCCGTTCCTCTGTAGCTTTCTATATCTTTCTGTTTATCTGTAGCTATCTTTCTGTTTATCTGTAGCTATCTTTCTGTTTATCTGCATCTATCTTTCTGTTTATCTGTATCTATCTTTCCGTTCCTCTGTAGCTTTCTATATCTTTCTGTTTATCTGTAGCTATCTTTCTGTTTATCTGTAGCTATCTTTCTGTTTATCTGTAGCTATCTTTCCGTTCCTCTTTAGCTTTCTATATATTTCTGTTTCTCTGTAGCTATCTGTCACACCCTAATCTTGTTTACCTGTACTTGTGCTTGTCTCCTCCCCCCTCCAGGTGTCGCTCATCTTCCCCACTTATCCCCTGGGTATTTATACCTGTGTTTTCTGTTTGTCTGTGCCAGTTTGTCTTGTTTGTTAAGTCAACCAGCGGTTTTCTCTCAGCGCCTGTTTGCACAGTTGTTCTTTTTCCTCATCCTCATCCTCCTGGTTTTGACCCTTGCCTGTCCTGACTCTGAGCCAACCTGCCTGACCATTCTGCCTACCCCTGACCTCAAGCCTGCCTGTCTGCCTGCCGCCCTGTACCGTTTTGGACTCTGCCCTGGATATGAACGCTTGCCTGTCCCCGACCTGCCTTTTGTCTATCCCTTGGACTGTAATCAATACCAGAGCTCAAACCATCTGCCTCCTGTGTCTGCATCTAGGTCTCGCCTCGTGTCATTATAGCGATCTATATCTTTCTGTTCCTCTGTAGCTATCTATATCTCTCTGACAGACAGACATGTCATAATCACACTCAATCATCAACACAATACCAAACAACACAAACTCTATTTTTTAGCGGGGTTATGGCCCCTTTAGGCAACAGATTGCTGGACAGCCATATACAAATACACTAACTGTCATTGAACTGTACCTGAACCTATGCATTATACAGTGGCTCTTTCGGGGTAAGTTATTCAAAATCTACTTTTTTTTCTACCTATTTTCACAGTCATTTAACTGTGTAGGTTATGGTGGGGCAAACAGATGGAATCAGAGCTGTTATTAATATTCAGTCAGATGAGTTGTGGTAGAAGTCTTTAGGATATGACCGCTCAGAACGCCCCAGCACTGTGCTGTTGGAGGATTCTAAGCAGAACCAGATGGAGTTCTATATATTTCATTTCCCTGGGGCCCGACTGAAACATGTTCTGCTGCAGCACTACTGTCTCCAGGGATTAATATGAGCTGCCTTTGTGTTTCCAATTAAATGTCTAAAACAACTCATGATAGCTGTGAGGTTTGGTGCTCTGTGCAATTGTGTTTGCATGTGTGTGTGTGTGTGTGTGTTACAGTTGAACAGTAGGAACACTGGGTTTATCATTCATGATATTCAGCCCCACAAGCTGTACATTCACAATTGTTTACAGATCTTTGGATTTTAAAGGGCTGTGGCATCACGCACGTTACTCCCACAACTTATAAACATGCAATCGAGGGATGAGAGATAGAGAGAGAGGTAAACTGAAAAAAAGGTGAGAGAGGGGGAGAGTGAGAGAGAGAGAGAGGCAGGGAGGGTAACATAGGGAGAGAGAGAGGCCTATAGAGCACAATAAGAGAAAGGAGGATGGAGGGAGGAAAGTGGTAGCTGTATTGAGCCAGAGACAGTGTGTGGGTATGTGTGGGAGCTGAGCTCTGTGGCGTGCAGAGAGAGAGGATGGTCTCCTACAGCTCTATTGATTTTCTCTCTGTCTCTGCTCCACAGCGTCCCTCGCCTCTCTCTTCTTCTCTCTTCTGATTTGCCTGGGAGAGAGCGGTTCTCTAACAAAGACCTCAGCGGCCGCCGGCCAACTCTGACCCTTCCCCATCATGGCCCTCCATTGGCTCTCCGCTGTGCCGCTGAAAGCACCCCCCGCATGCAGACACTGACATTTGATTCTGCAGGAATTACTGAGGTCAGCCCCCTCCCCTCCTTTCACCTCCTCTTACCAGTGAATGTGTGTGTGTTTCTGGTAATAACAGTATCCAGCATTGTCACTTATGGTGTAATTATCCTACATGGTGGAGCATCCAATGAGTGTACAAAACATTAGGAACACCTGCTCTTTCCATGACAGACTGACCAGGTGAATCCAGGTGAAAGCTGTGATCCCTTACTGATGTCACTTGTTAAATCCACTTCAGTCAGTGTAGATGAAGGGGAGGAGGCAGGTTAACCTTTCACGAGTATCAATCCCGGATCCGGGAGCACCCCCCACCCCCCACACACTGATTAGCATAGCTAGCATAGCTTCACAAGTAGATAGTAGCATCTAAATATCATTAAATCACAAGTCCAAGACACCAGATGAAAGATACAGATCTTGTGAATAAAGCCACCATTTCAGATTTTTAAAATGTTTTACAGGGAAGACAAAATATGTAAATCTATTAGCTAAACACGTTAACAAAATACACCACTATTCTAACTCCATCAGTTTCTTACTCCTTCAGGTGCTATCACCAATTCGGCTCAACTAAGATATTGATAGCCAATAACCTATAAAAAAAAACATCAGATGACAGTCTGATAACATATTCATGGTATAGGATAGTTTTTGTTAGAAAAAAGTGCATATTTCAGGTAGAAATCACAGTTTACAATTGCACCGACCATCACAAATCGACTAGAATTACTAGATAGAGCAACGTGTATGACCAATTTACTCATCATAAAACATTTCATAAAAATAGACAAAGCATAGCAATGGAAAGACCCAGTTCTTGTGATTTCAGACCATATTTCAGATTTTCTAAGCGTTTTTCAGCGAAAACACAATAAATCGATAAGTTAGCATACCACATGTGCAAACGTTACCAGAGCATCGATTCCAGCCAAAGAGCGCTATAACGTAATCACCGCCAAAATATATTAATTTTTTCACTAACCTTCTCAGAATTCTTCCGATGACACTCCTGTAACATCATTTTACAACATACATATACAGTTTGTTCGAAAAGGTGCATATTTAGCCATACAAAACCGTGGTTACACAATAAAAATACTAGGAAATCAAGCCTCAATATGTCTGACGTCATCTATCAGAGTGATCTAGTTTAATTGAAAGCTAATCATATACTTGACTAAAAAATACAGGGTTGACAGGAATCGAAAGACAAATTAGTTCTTAATGCAATCGCTGATTTACATTTCTAAAATTATCCTTACTGTGCAATACAGGGTTCGCCAAGCGAAGGGATAGAAAACAAAATGGCGAAATATGCGTTTAAAATATTTCGACAGAACAACGATTTATCATATTAAATATTACTTACTATGAGGTGATTTTCCATCGGATTCTTGGGCAATGTATTCTTTCTTGGGTATAATCTTCTTTTGGTCGAAAGATGTCCTTTGTCCGTCTAAATGCCCGCTAACGTTCAACCAGGACCCCGAAATGTGCCCGGTGCTTCACATAGAAATGCATCAAAATCGCACTAAACGGATATAAATTGCTATAAAACGGTTTAAATTAACTACCTTATGATGTTTCTAAGTCCTATATCGAATTAAATTACAGACGGATACATTTCAAGTTGATAACCGAGCCTGTGAAAATGGCATCCGGAGGTCCCTTCCTGCGTAAGGGCGAGCGTCGAAAGGGGGGCTACTCTCACTCCTTGGTCTTTTATAACCTCTGAGAGCTACCTAGAAGGCCCATTCCACTTCTCATTGGTTACTGACATCCAGGGGAAGGCGGGTGCAGTTCGTGTCGTTCCATAGGATAGACAGAGACCTTAAAAACTGATCTGAAACCAGAGCTTCGCTCTCAGACCTTTCACTGTCTGTCATGGATTTCGCTGTAGAAAGAGTTCTGGGTCACCCACAGACATAATTTCAACGTTGTATGAAACTAGAAAGTGTTTTCTATCCAATAGAATTAATAATATGCATATTGTACGAGCAAGAATTGAGTACTAGGCAGTTTAATTTGGAGACGACAAAATGCTAATTCGGAACAGCACCCCCTGTAGTCGCAAGAAGTTAAAGAAGGATTTTTAAGCCTTGAGACAATTGAGACATGGATTGTGTATGTATGCCATTCAGAGGGTGAATGGGCAAGACAAAAGAACCTCTACAGGATCGATGTCCCCCCTGTGGGACGGTTGAGCTAACGTGCACTAATGTGATTAGCATGAGGTTGTAAGTAACAAGAACATTTCCCAGGACATAGACATGTCTGACTTACATTCTTGTGAATCTAACTGCACTGTCCAATTTAGAGTAGCTATTACAGTGAATGAATACCATGCTATTGTTTGTGGAGAGTGCACAGTTATGAACTTGAAAATGTATTAATAAACCAATTAGGCACATTTGGGCAGAGTTGATACAACATTTTGAACAGAAATGCAATGGTTCATTGGATCAGTCTAAAACGTTGCACATACACTGCTAAATTGCACCTTAACTGGAGTAATACAGTGTGGTCTTTCTCTTGCATTCCAAAGATTAGGGGGACATTTTTTCTTCTTCTTTGTATTATGTTTTACCAGATCTAATGTGTTTTATTCTCCTACATTAATTTCACATTTCCACAAACGTCAAAGTGTTTCCTTTCAAATGATACCAAGAATATGCATATCCTTGCTTCAGGTCCTGAGCTACAGGCAGTTAGATTTGTGTATGTCATTTTAGACGAAAATTGAAAAAAAAGGGTCAGATCCTTAAGAGGCTTTTAAGTGCCTTAGAACGGGGTATGGTAGTAGGTGCCAGGCACACTGGTTTGAATGTGTCAAGAACTGCAACGCTGCTGCATTTTTCACGCTCAACAGTTTCCCGTGTTTATCAAGAATGGTCCACCACCCTTAGGACATCCAGCCAACTTGACAAAACTGTGGGAAGCATTGGACTCAACATGGGCCAGCATCCCTGTGGAATACTTCCGACACCTTGTAGAGTCCATGCACCGAGGAATTGAGGCTGTTCTGAGGGCAAAAGGGGGTGCAACTCAATATTAGGAAGGTGTTCCTAATGTTTTTTTTTATACTCAGTGTATGTTTACATTGCATTACAATACATGACATACATTTACAATAGCGGTATTCTTATTCCATTTCTATGGGGAGATCTGTGTTGCCTTTTTCGCTGACTTCTGCATACAGTAGTCCCTTGTCTCCCTATCTGTTTGAACAGCCAATTATAAAAGCATGTAGACTTAGGTGTTGGAATCAAAAGCAATTAGCGACACACCGTGGTTTATCCATGGGTTAGGCCAACTGCTGAGCCAGCGCCAGCAGGTCTACACATAGCAACACAGCTAGACAGGTGGGCTTATCGTCACCACAGCCATCTCCATGGCAATCACCATGGAGATCCCCGTTACGACAGCCAAATGAATAATCGGAGGGGTCGAAAATCTATTATTATTTTGAATTGTTTTTATGCATATGTGAGCATGACACACACACACACTCACACAAAACCTCTCATTATCCCTCTGTTTAAAGTACTGCATCTACCTTTAAAGAAAATTCAAGTTCACACAGATGTTAATTGCGGATGCTACCTAGAGTCATAGTTTAACATAATTGCTGGGTAATAATGATATTCGATTAGTGAATCAATTGACTGTGGTGCTGCTGAGACTGGTGTGATTGATGCAGTGTTGAATAGGGACAGTGATAGCAATCCTCACTGGTCTGACTATCCTGGTTAAGACTGGTTGGAAGACAGCCCAGGGATAGATCGGCTCAACTGGGAACAGTGGAAACTGGGCTGGGAACCAGTATGACAGCACGTTGTGTTTGCAGGGGGATTTAAAAAGTAATGGAACTTCCAGAGGTGTTGTTGGTCATGGCTAGAAGGGATCCAGATTTTGTCAAATGAATGTCATATTTTGAGTTTTCGTAGCAGGTTAGGAGATCTTACGCATCAGGTTAGGAGAATAAACGTAGCAGGTTAGGAGAATTAGGTTAAGGTTAGGAAAAGGGTTAGGGTTAGTGTTAAAAAAAATTGACGAAAGGTGGATCCCTTCTAGCCATTACTGTGTTGTTTATCAACTCCATCCAACTGAGCGCCTAACCTAACTCTATAGGCGTCTCACACATCCACATCCATGAGTTTGATCTTTTGTACAATGCAATAGGCATTGAAAGCGGACTACTGGCCAAGGATTTCACGATGTGAACACGAAGGAAACATTATGACGATATAGGTAAAAGTGAGAACAGTTCAAGGGAGAATGTAAGGTGGATTTCAATGCCAAACTATTTTCAATGCTTCTGCGCTATTCACTACTTTACATATGCATATCATTCAGAGTAAGGCAGTAAGGTAGAAACATTTGTAACTGAAGTGGTCTATATAGTTCAATCCATTGCTGTTTTGGGAACGGTGGAACATCTCTCTCGCACTTACACACACACACGCACACACACACACCCTCTCACTGTTATCTCTGTGCCTTAGGCATCATTTTAACAGCAGCAGATTTTTTTTGTTGTCAGTGGGGCGAGCATCGATCACAGCCCAACAATTCCAAATATCCAGTCCAGTCAGATAGCATCTCTCTCTCTCTGGAAAAAGAAGACAGAGAGTGTGTGTGTTTGTTTATGTGCGTGTGTTTGTTTGTGTGCGTGTGTTTGTTTGTGTGCATGTGTTTGTTTGTGTGCGCGTGTACGTCCGTGCCTCTGTATATGCTTGCGCATTACATTGTGTGTCCTATAGAGGGCAGCATAGTGAGCAGGTGTATTGTTATAGTGTGTACTAGAGGGTAATATAATGGATGGTTGTCTCCAGGTCACCTGCTCCCCGGGACTGCCCTGAGGGCCTCTCATAGACACAGCATACTAATCCACCTGACAGCAACATGCTATTTATAAAACCACAAGACACAGTGCTGGATACAGTGTGTGTGTGTGTGTGTGTGTGTGTGTGTGTGTGTGTGTGTGTGTGTGTGTGTGTGTGTGTGTGTGTGTGTGTGTGTGTGTGTGTGTGTGTGTGTGTGTGTGTGTGTGTGTGTGTGTGTGTGTGTGTGTGTGTGTGTGTGTGTGTGTGTGTGTGTGTGTGTGTGTGTGTAAGGTTGACTTTTTTTTTAAATTAATTTTGTCCTGTAGGCAGAGATGGGCCAGCTACACCGTCAAAATTAGGGTTAAGGTGTGTGTGTGTACAGTCCATCTTAGTTCTCATTTAAAATATCCACTCCCCCTAACACAACAACAACACAATACAAACGTACAGCAGTGTTTGACCTGCCTTTAGGGTAGCTGACCTCTTTCTCTCTGCGTTACCATGGTACTGAGACTAAATACATGTGACATTTCGTTGGCTTATATAATCCTAACATTCTGCCATCATCAACGTGAAGTTGTGGGTGTACTTGATGTTTTGTGTCTGACGTAGGAGCAGAAAGGTCTCTCTTGAAGTATAGTACATTCACAGGTTGTGTACATTCATAGGGTAGATAAATCAGATGGAAATGATATACTTTGACCCTTCAACTAATTTGAGCCTCCCTGCCCAATATCACCACAGGCACTCGTCTACGTACCTGCTCTGAAAAGGAAGGTCAACCCCTTTCCATTCCAGAGTCAGAGCTGACGTAACGCTGTTTCATCCTTTCTCCTCTCCTCTTTTCTCTCTGTTCTGCCTCATGGTGCCAACTCAGTCTCCCAATAATTTGAGTTGACAGCCTCCTAACTCCCTCCCTGCATGGCTTGGAGGGAGAGAGCGGAGGCAGCCGTCTCACACACACACACAGACACGCACAGACACGCACGCACACACATCTAGAGCCAGAAAGCAAACAAATAAACAATCTAATGACTCGTCCTGGAACGATCGATTCATGCTCATATTGCTTGATAAACACACACCCAAACTAAAGATCTTTAGTTTAGTCCTGATCCAAGAGACCAACCAGAATTAGCCGCAGCACAGACTTCCAAGAATCATTACAAGCAGTTTTTCTCCTCCATCTCTCTCTCTCTCTCTCTCTCTCTCTCTCTCTCTCTCTCTCTCTCTCTCTCTCTCTCTCTCTCTCTCTCTCTCTCTCTCTCTCTCTCTCTCTCTCTCTCTCTCTCTCTCTCTCTCTCTCTCTCTCTCTCTCTCTCTCTCTCTCTCTCTCTCTCTCTCTCTCTCTCTCTCTCTCTCTCTCTCTCTCCCTCCTGATCTTTCATCCTCCTCTACACTCAAATCTCAGAGTAACCATCAGTCAAACTATTCCGCTGTAATTATGCAAGGCCCAGATATTATTTTATGACAAAATTCGATGAAATGATTGTGATGAGCTATAATTGGATGAAAAAAATCAGCAGGAGCCAGGCATCCCACATATCTTTTTCATTATCTCTCTCTCTCTCTCTCTCTCTCTCTCTCTCTCTCTCTCTCTCTCTCTCTCTCTCTCTCTCTCTCTCTCTCTCTCTCTCACCTTTTCCACCCTAATCCCTCCTCCCTCCATCTTTTCACCCCCCTCTCTCTGGTCCCAGTGTTAGGTTAGTTCTGTAGCCTAATTGCTTTCTTCAGGGGGGGATTAGCATGAGCTGTCCTGAGTGGGCTGATCTAATGCATAAAGAACAGGAGGGACAGACAGGCAGAGGCAGCCAGAAGCCACAGTGAGGTCTGTCTGGAGCTCCTTCATTAACTGCTAAATCACACTAAGTGAGTGATTTTTTTAAAGAATATGATGGCTGCATGTTGTCACTCTTGGGATGTATTAATCTGGTGTACCAGTCTTTTTTCTCATTCTCTCCGTCACCTTGATCCTGGGCTCACCTCCTCCAACTGAGTAGCACTCTGCTTTAAACATGGTCAAAGAGAAATTATATTGACATCCTTCTTTAGCATCTTTCTTCGTACTCTTCTCCCTCCTCCCTTTCCTCCTCCTCCAGAGAGACACAACGCGACACCGAGATGGTTGATCTCAAAGTCGTTAGCCCCTCTTGGTTCATTGCTGGGGTGTTCAGTTAAACCATCTTATCTAATGGGGTTTATTTTGGATTTGGATTAGAGGCATTTCTTGTGTGTGTATAGAGGTCTGGTTGATGTGAGAGTTGACAGCGCTGGGCATCAGGCATCAGACGGGACATGGCCAGCCGTGTCTGGAGACCTGGGGATCTGCAGGGCTGGATGGGGCTGAGGCTGGGAAGAGATGGCTGGTAGAAAACCTACAGTACATCCTGATTTTAGAGTTGAGGACAGGAGATGTGAAAACTGTAGTGTTTGAGAGATAAGCAGTACACCTGGTTTAAATGATATGCACATGTTCAGTGCGTGATATTGGAAATATCTATCTGATTGGATGTGCATAGCTTAATTGGCAGGCCCTCATTGGTTGTTGCCCAGGGTATTCAAGTGTGCTACCTTTGAGAGGGTGCAGATGGACTCAGCTTGGAACCGGCTATGTTGTATCCGCTATAATGTTGGAAATAAACCGTCTTTGTGATGTTAATGCTTCATACTGTCGAGTGTCTCTTTGCAATAACTAAAAAGAACCCACTTCCTTTCACCGCGGATGCAACAGATTGGCGACAAGGTTTATGTCTGAAGGGGAACAGAGCGAGCAAGAAAGTGCTTGCTCCGTCGAGACAGTCTGTGTAGAAAAGCTAGCACAGATGACGGCGTTCGGCAAGGCTGAGGATTTTCACTTTGAGGAAAGTGAGGAAAGTTTCTAAGCCTATTTGGAAAGGTTGGAACAGTATTTTGAAGCTAATGGGCTCAAGTACGAGGATGAGAAGTCAAAAACCATTTTTCTGACGATTGTTGGCAGAAAGACACACAATTTGTTAATGGACTTATGTGCGCCACCGAAACCAAGTGAAAAAACGTTGACCGAGTTGGTAACGCTGTTGAAAAGTCACTTCGTACCGAGGACACATTTTATTGCTGAAAGATGCACATTTCATGCAAGGAGTCAACTCGAGGGAGAGTCGATTAGGGAGTACTTGGCTAGTTTAAGAAAACTATCAGCCACATGTAAATTAGGCCAGTTTGTTGAAGAGTCATTAAGTGATAGATTTGTTTGCAGTATTAAAAGTGCAAAGCTGAGAGACAGGTTACTGAACGTAGCTCACACAAAAGACTTAACATTAGCACTTGCTGTGGATATGGGATTTCTTTTGAAGTAAAACAAAGAAAAGTGCACAGCAGTTTTCACAAAATAGTTTTAAGGCAAATGCAGTCGAGAAGAATAGAGTTGCCAAGAAAACGGAGGCACCAGGTAAACAATGTTACCGTTGCGCGGGAAAAGGGAAACATTTTGACTGTCGGGAGTGCAAGAAGAATGGACGCATAGCCAGGGCATGCCGCTCGCTTCGAGTGGGAAAGAATGACATGATGCAAGTGTAATGGAACGAGGACCTGGATGCTACTGAGGGAGATGCCTCCTTACTGGGACTGCAGGAAGACGAGAGGAGCAACGACGATCAGCACCAGGGTAACGCACACCAGTGAGAGAGAGGACAAGAACGTCATTGCAACAGAGAGGAGCGTTGCGTCACACTCAAGCCCCAGAGTGATGACCATTACATCTCACATGAGAGCCAGACATCTGATGAAGGGACATCAACCGTTTAACCACTGACTATGAGTTGGGTAACGTAAAGGGAACTGAACTGTTTGCATTAGATACAGGTAAAGAGATTACTAAACCATACTATGTGTATGTAAGGGTGAGGATGTGACACTCAAAATGGAAGCTGATACAGGTGCAGCAGTTTCTGTGATATCAGAGAGGTTGTAAACCACAGGTTCAAAAAGGCGAAATTGAGCCCTGCAAACAGTGTGTTAAAAATATACAGTAATGAGTCACTAGTTCTAAAAGGAAAAATCTTAGTCAATGTCAAGTGTAATGGGAGCGCTAAAACTTTAGACCTGCTGGTGGTCAAGGTAAATGGTCTTGCCCTGCTGGGTAGAGACTGGATCAGTCAGTTGAAGGTAAGATGGTCACGTGTACACAGAGTAACAGCTGTAAAGACAGTAGAGGGGTTATGTGAAAATTATACCTCTGTGTTTCAGCCACAGCTGGCAACGCTAAAAGGTATCACAGCCAAGATACATGTAACTAAGGGGGCGGTACCTAAGTTCTGCAAGCCTCGCCCAGTGCCGTATGCACTTAAAGAAGCTGTTGGAAAAACAGCTAGTCAAGTTGGTGTCAGAAGGGGTCCTTACTCCAGCTAACTACAGTGAAGGGGCTGCTCCAATTGTGTGTTCCTGAAAACAGACAATACCGTAAGAATATGTGGAGAATACAAGGTAACTATCAATCCGTGGCTGGAAGTAGATCAGTATCCGTTACCAAAAATGCAGGACTTGTTCACAAAGCTGACAAGGGGTGAGAAGTTGCCAAAGCTGGATTTGTCACAGGCAACCCAGACAGTACACCTAGAGGAGAGCTCACCATGCACATTCCTAAGGGGTTGTTTAAATTCAACAGGCTTCCTTATGGTGTTGCCTGTGCTCCAGCTATTTTCCAGCTATTTTTCAGAAAATTATGGATCAGATCCTACAAGGTATATATGGGGTAATCTGCTATCTTGATGATATACTTATCACAGGGCGTGACACAGAAGAGCAAATGAGAAATCTTGAAGAAGTGCTAAAAAGACTGAAAGTCTGCAATCTGAAGGTTAAAAGAGAAAAATGTTCTTTCTTCCAGAACAGTGTAGCCTATCTAGGTCATGTGATAGATGCAGATTGGATACACCCCATGAAACAGAAAACTGAAGCTATTGAGAAGGCTCCCATTCTTACAAGCACCACTGAACTCCTACACCAAATCCAGTGTGTAGAGTGTCATTTATAGATGACTTGCCAATCACTGCTAAAGATATAGCACTTGAAAGATCCTGTATTGAAAATGGTTAAGCAGTATGTAATGTCAGGTTAGCCAAACCATGTACCAGACGAAGTCATTCAACTTTATGTCAAAAGAAAGTTTGAATTTACCATTCAGGATGCCTGTATTCTTTGGGGTTACAGGTGGTGAATACACAAAGCCTGCAAAGCAGACTAATGGCAGAACTACAGTACATGAGAGTCATTGGGGTATAGTTAAGATGCGCATGTCGATTATAGCAGAATTCACTTAGATTTTGCAGAAGACCACAACCAAATATTTGGTTCAGTATTTATCTACTTCAGCTAAAACTGTTGAGGTACTCAGAAATCTGTTTGCTTCCTATGGTCTGCCCCAGGAAGTAGTCACAGATAATAGCCCACAATTCACTTCCTGTGAAATGAAAACGTTCTTAAAACCTTTTAAGGATCCGTCCCTTTTTTTAAATTTTCGCCTAAAATGACATACCCAAATCTAACTGACTGTAGCTCAGGACATGAGGCAAGGATATGCATATTCTTGATTCCATTTGAAAGGAAACACTTTGAAGTTTGTGGAAATGTTAAATTAATGTAGGAGAATATAACACATTAGATCTGGTAAAAGATAATACAAAGAAAAAAACATAGTATCTTTTTGTTTTTTTGTGTACCATCTTTAAAATGCAAGAGAAGGCGATAGTGTATTATGCCAACCCAGGCGCAATTTAGATTTTGGCCACTAGATGGCAGCAGCGTATGTGCAAAATGTTGTATCAAAACTGCCCAAATGTGCCTAATTGGTTTATTAATACATTTTCAAGTTCATGACTGTACTCTCCTCAAACAATAGAATGGTATTCTTTCACTGTAATAGCTACTGTAAATTGGACAGTGCAGTTAGATTAACAAGAATTTAACCTTTCTGCCAATTTCAGATATGTCTATGTCCTGGGAAATGTTCTTGTTACTTACAAACTCATGCTAATCACATTAGCCTATGTTAGCTCAACCGTCCCGCGGGGACACACTGATCCTGTAGAGGTTAAAATTGAACGGTTTCAAGCATACCACGTCACCTGCATGTCACTCAGCTTCAAATAGGTTAGCTGAAAAGCTAATACTAAATCTTCAGAAGTTGCTAGCTATGAACAAAACAGTAGGTGGTATGACGTTACAGCATTGTGTTGCTAACTTCTTATATGGCTACCGCAACACACCACATACTAGTACACACAAAAAGCCAGCAGAGCTGTTTTTAAAGAGACCGGTTCGTACACGACTGTCCCTGGTCAAACCACAGTTCTCACCGAGGGAACAGACTGAGGGGTCACAAGTCAACAGTGACAAACCACAGAAGGTCAGATCCTTCTCTGTTGATCAAGAGGTCTTGGTAAATAAGTACAGGGGGAGGAGAAAAATGGTTGAATGGTGTGATAACTAAGGTTCTGGATCCTGTCACATACATGGTTAATGTTGAGGGTAACTGTGTGAAAAGACATGTGAATCAGATGTTGAACATCAAGCCAAGGAGACAAGGTGAAGCACTTGCACAGGAAGATGGTTCTCTTTATGTAGGAGGATCTTGGGACTATGATGTTGATGACATTGATATGGACATTGAGCTGGACATTGAGCTGGACAATAAATGTGCCTCAGAGCACAGCTGCTGAAGCAGTTGAGATGCCTCCACCACAGCCTCAGAATGTTGTTCTGAGACCCCGCCCTGTCCATAACAAACACCCATCACAGAGGCTGGACTTGTAAAAAAATATACTGTTTTGAAGGAAAAAAAATATGTTAACAAAGAAATGTGTAACACCTTGTTTTATTATTATTAATTTTTTTTACTTTATTTAACTAGGAAAGTCAGTTAAGAACATTTACAATGACGGCCTACCAAAAGGCGAAAAGACTCCTGCATTGATGGGGGCTGGGATTAAAAATAAGGTAAATAAAATAAAAATATAGGACAAAACACACATCACGACAAGAGAGACACCACAACACTACATGAAGAGAGACCTAAGACAACAACATAGCATGGCAGCAACATATGACAACACAGCATGGTAGCAACACAACATGACAACAGCATGGTAGCAACATAACATGGCAACAGCACAACATGGTAGCAGCACAAAACATTGTACAATCATGATTGGGCACAGACAACAGCACAAAGGGCAAGAGGGTAGAGACAACAAAACATCACGTGAAGCAGCCACAACTGTCAGTAAGAGTGTCCATGATTGAGTCTTTGAATGAAGAAATTGAGATAAAACTGTCCAGTTTGAGTGTTTGTTGCAGCTCGTTCCAGTCGCTAGCTGCAGCGAACAGAAAAGACAAGCGACCCAGGGATGTGTGCGGTTTGGGGTCCTTTAACAGAATGTGACTGGCAGAATGGATGTTGCATGTGGAGGATGAGGGTTGCAGTAGATATCTCAGAGAGGAGAGAGTGAGGTCTAAGAGAGTTTTATAAATAAGCATCAACCAGTCGGTCTTGCGACAGGTATACAGAGATGACCAGTTTACAGGGGAGTATAGAGTGCAGTGATGTGTCCTACACAGAGCATGGCAAATCTGATGGCCGAATGGTAAAGATCATCTAGTCGCTCGAGAGCACCCATACCTGCTGATCTATAAATTATGTCTCCGTAATCTAGCATGGGTAGGATGGTCATCTGAATCAGGAATAGTTTGGCAGCTGTGGTGAAAGAGGACTGATTACGATAGAGGAAACCAAGTCTAGACTTTAGCCTGCAGCTTTGATATGTGTGTAACGGTGTTCCTCCTCCTCTTCATCCGAAGAGGAGGAGCAGGGATTGAACCAAAACGCAGCGTCGTGATAAGACATAATATTTATTTAAACAAAACCGAAAACGCGACGAACACTTGAATAGAAACAAAACAACAAAACACGTAGACTGACCTGAACGTAAGAACTTACATGAAACACGAAGAACGCACGAACAGGAAAAACAGACTACACAAAAACCGAACGAACAAACAAACCGAAACAGTCCCGTGTGGCGTAACATACACTGACACAGACACAGGAGACAACCACCCACAAACAAACAATGTGACACCACCTACCTTAATATGATTCTCAATCAGAGGAGATGAAAACCACCTGCTTCTAATTGAGAACCATATCAGGTACCCATTAAACCAACATAGAAACACAAAACATAGACTACCCACCCAAACTCACGCCCTGACCGTCAAACACATACAAAATAACAGAAAACCGGTCAGGAACGTGATATAACCCCCCCCTCAAGGTGCGTACTCCGAACGCACCACCAAAAGTCTAGGGGAGGGTCTGGGTGGGCGTCTGACCACGGTGGTGGCTCAGGCTCTGGGCGAGGTCCCCACCCCACCATAGTCAATCCCAGCTTACGTCTCCCCCTTAGAATGACCACCCACATATTCCACCCACTTAATTTAAATGGTAACATCAATATAAGGGGCAGCACCAGGATAAGGTAGCACAGGACAGAGATATAGCTCAAGACAGAGAGGTAGGTCAGGATAGAGAGGTAGCACAGGATAGAGGGGCAACTCCGGACTGAAGGGCAGCCCCGGACAGAGAGACAGCTCTGGACTGAGAGGCAGTTCTGGATTAATGACAGCTCCAGGCTGAGGGGCTGCTCATGGCTGGCTGGCGGCTCTGGACGCTCATGGCTGGCTGACGGCTCTAGACGCTCATGGCTGGCTGACGGCTCTGGACGCTCATGGCTGGCTGACGGCTCTGGACGCTCATGGCTGGCTGACGGCTCTGGACGCTCATGGCTGGCTGACGGCTCTGGACGCTCATGGCTGGCTGACGGATCTGGACGCTCATGGCTGGCTGACGGCTCTGGACGCTCATGGCTGGCTGACGGCTCTGGACGCTCATGGCTGGCTGACGGCTCTGGACGCTCATGGCTGGCTGACGGCTCTGGACGCTCATGGCTCGCTGGCGGTTCTGGCAGATCCTGGCTCACTGGCGGCTCTGGCAGATCCTGTCTGGTTGGCGGCTCTGGCAGATCCTGTCTGGTTGGCGGCTCTGGCAGATCCTGTCTGGTTGGCGGCTCTGGCAGATCCTGTCTGGTTGGCGGCTCTGGCAGATCCTGTCTGACGAATGGCTCTAGCGGCTCCTGACTGACTATCGGCTCTGACGGCTCGGGACAGACGGGCGGCTCTAATGGCTCGGGACAGACGGATGGCTCAGACGGCACTGGGCAGACGGATGGCTCAGATGGCGCTGGGGAGACGGATGGCTCAGATGGCGCTGGGGAGACGGATGGCTCAGATGGCGCTGGGGAGACGGATGGCTCAGATGGCGCTGGGGAGACGGATGGCTCAGATGGCGCTGGGGAGACGGATGGCTCTGGCCGGATAAGGCGCACTGTAGACCTGGTGCGTGGTGCCGGAACTGGAGGCACCGGGCTAAGGACACGCACCTTCCTGCTAGTGCGGGGAGCAGGGACAGGGCACACTGGACTCTCAAAGCGTACTATTTGCCTGGTGCGTGGTACCGGCACTGGTGGCACCGGGCTGAGGGCACGCACATCAGGACGAGTACGGGGAGAAGGAACAGTGTGTACAGGGCTCTGGAGACGCACAGGTGGCTTAGTGCGTGGTGCCGGAACTGGAGGCACTGGGCTGGAGACACGCACCACAGGGAGAGTGCGTGGAGGAGGAACAGGGCTCTGGAGACGCACTGGAAGCCTGGTGCGTGGTGTAGGCACTGGTGGTACTGGGCTGGAGCGGGGAGGTGGCGCCGGAAATACCGGACCGTGCAGGCGTACTGGCTCCCTTGAGCATTGAGCCTGCCCAACCTTACCTGGCTGAATGCTCCCCGTCGCCCGACCAGTGCGGGGAGGTGGAATAACCCGCACCGGGCTATGTAGGCGAACCGGGGACACCATGCGTAAGGCTGGTGCCATGTAAGCCGGCCCGAGGAGAAGCACTGGTGGCCAGATATGTAGGGCCGGCTTCATGACATCCGGCTCAATACTCAATCTAGCCCTGCCAGTGCGGGGAGGTGGAATAACCCGCACCGGGCTATGCACACGTACAAGAGACACCGTGCGCTCTACTGCGTAACACGGTGTCTGCCCGTACTCTCGCTCTCCACGGTAAGTACAGGGAGTAGGCGCAGGTTTCCTACCTGACTTCGCCACTCTCCCTTTAAGCCCCCCCCAATAATTTTTTGGGGTTTACTCACAGGCTTCCTACCGCGTCGTCGTGCTGCCTCCATTCGCCGGTATCCCTCCTCGCACTGCGCCAGAGAATCCCAGGCGGGCTCCGGCACTCGCCCTGGGTCGATCGACCACCTGTCGATCTCCTCCCACGTAGTGTAGCCCAGATCCTTTTCCTGCTTCCGCGCTAGCTCCTCATATCGCCGCCTCTCTGCTTTCGCTGCCTCCAACTCAGCTTTGGGGCGGCAATATTCTCCTGGTTGAGCCCAGGGTCCTTCTCCGTCCAATATTTGCTCCCAAGTCCATGAGTCCTGGTTTCGCTGTTGAGCTCTCCCCCGCCGCTTGGTCCTAGGGGGGTGGGTGATTCTGTAACGGTGTTCCTCCTCCTCTTCATCCGAAGAGGAGGAGTAGGGATTGAACCAAAACGCAGCGTCGTGATAAGACATAATATTTATTTAAACAAAACCGAAAACACGACGAACACTTGAATAGAAACAAAACAACAAAACACGTAGACTGCCCTGAACGTAAGAACTTACATGAAACACGAAGAACGCACGAACAGGAAAAACAGACTACACAAAAACCGAACGAACAAACAAACCGAAACAGTCCCGTGTGGCGTAACATACACTGACACAAACACAGGAGACAACCACCCACAAACAAACAATGTGACACCACCTACCTTAATATGATTCTCAATCAGAGGAGATGAAAACCACCTGCCTCTAATTGAGAACCATATCAGGTACCCATTAAACCAACATAGAAACACAAAACATAGACTACCCACCCAAACTCACGCCCTGACCGTCAAACACATACAAAATAACAGAAAACCGGTCAGGAACGTGACAATGTGCTGAGAGAAGGACAGTGTACCGTCTAGTCATACTCCTTAGTACTTGTATGAGGTGACTACCTCAAGCTCTAAACCCTCAGAGGTAGTAATCACACCGGTGGAGAGAGTGTCACGACTTCCGCCGAAGTCGGTCCCTCTCCTAGTTCAGGCGGCGTTCGGTGGTCGACGTCACCTGCCTTCTAGCCATCGCCGATCCACCTTTCATTTTCCATTGGTTTTGTCTTGTCTTCCCTCTCACCTGGTTTCAATTCCATCATTACATGTTGTGTATTTAACCCTCTGTTCCCCCCATGTCCTTGTCCAGAATTGTTTTCTTGTAGTGCTTGTGTACGTTATGCTGGTGGATACCGGGTTTTGTTTGACCCATTCATTTATTGTTCTGTTTACGGTGGTTTTTATGTTTATTAAACGACACCGTTGTAAATCAGTTTTCGCTCTCCTGCGCCTGACTTCTCTGCCGCCAGTACGCACCCCGTTACAGAATTCTGGACCGAACCTATGGAGTCAGCAGGAGCAGGTACCCCGGGTATAGGAGTGGAGGAGCACGCAGCAATGCTCCACCATCTTGGCACTGCCATGGACCGCGTTGTCCAGACAATGGACTGCTGGGAGAGACAGGTAGTTCTCCCATCGCCTCCACCAGCACATCCCGGGTTCTCCACTAAGCACTCCTCCTTCTCCTGGTCCCAGTGGGATTCGCCTCTCCCTGCCCCAGGAAAACGATGGGACGACTGCGAACTGCCAGGGGCTCATATTACAACTGGACTTGTACCTGGCAACCAACCACCCGGCTCCTTCGGGCTGTGAGAGGGTGTCCGCCCTCGTGTCATGCCTCACCGGGAAAGCCCTGGAGTGGGCCAACACCGTGTGGAGAGAGGGAGATGTGGCATTGGACCAATTTGAGGAGTTCACCCGTCGCTTCCGGGCAGTCTTCGACCACCCGCCGGAGGGTAAAGCGGCGGGTGAGAGCCTCTTCCGTCTGAGACAGGGGACGAGGAGCGCACAGGAGTTCGCCTTGGAGTTTCGGAGCCTGGCTGCCGGCGCGGGATGGAACAACAGGGCCCTGATCGACCATTATCGCTGCAGTCTGCGCGAGGATGTCCATCAGGAGTTGGCCTGCAGAGACACCACCCTCACGTTCGACCAGCTGGTGGCCCTGTCCATCCAGCTGGACAACCTGCTGGCTACCCGCGGACGTTCAGATCGGGGTCTGTTGGTTCCATCCCCACGCACCCCCTCTCCGATACCCATGGAGCTGGGAGGGGCGGTGCGCAGGGAGACCGGAGGGGGTTCCAGCTCGTGCAAGTGTGAGTGGCCGCAGAGGTCACACTGTCGGTCGGTGCCGGGTTGGTTCCTTTAGGTATAGAGGCAGCAGGCAGGGCGCTCTGGCGTCACCTCAGGTGAGCCGGCACCATTCTCACCCAGAACCCTCTGTTGCACATATGTTTGTGTGTCATTTTACCTGAGTTTTCCCCGCATTCCCAGCATAAGGCACTCGTAGATTCAGGCGCGGCTGGGAATTCTATTGATAGAGCGTTCGCCCATAGTTTAGGGATCCCCATTGTTCCCGTGGCTGTGCCCTTCCCCGTTCACGCCTTAGATAGTCGACCCTTAGGGTCAGGGTTGATTAGGGAGGTCACCGCTCCTCTGGGCATGGTGACGCAGGGGGGTCACAAGGAGAGAATTAGTCTCTTCCTTATTGACTCTCCTGCGTTTCCCGTGGTGCTAAGCCTACCCTGGTTAGCTGTCATACCCCCACTGTTTCTTGGCCACAGAGGGCTCTCAAGGGGTGGTCGCAAGAATCCACGGGGAGGTGTTTAGGGGTTTCCGTTGGTGCTACCGTACGCATTCCCCCTGAATATGCCGATTTGGCTCTCGCCATCTCCAAAGAGAAGGCAACTCAATTACCACCCCATCGACGGGGAGATTGTGCGATAAATCTCCTGGTAGACGCTGCACTTCCCAGGAATCACGTGTATCCCCTCTCACAGGCGGAGACGGAGGCTATGGAAACATATGTCTCCGAATCCCTGCGTCAGGGGTACATTCGGTCCTCCACTTCACCCGCCTCCTCATTTATTTTTTGTGAAGAAGAAGGAGGGAGGTCTGCGCCCGTGTATTCAGTATCGGGGTCTGAACCAAATCACTGTGAGGTATAGTTACCCGCTACCGCTCATAGCCACAGCGATTGAGTCAATGCACGGGGCGCGCTTCTTCACCAAAGTAGATCTCAGGAGCGCTTACAACCTGGTGGTAATCCGGGAGGCAGACGAGTGGAAGACGGATTTCAGTACCACCTCAGGGCACTATGAGTACCTCGTCATGCCGTACGGGTTGATGAATGCACCATCAGTCTTCCAAGCCTTTGTAGACAATATTTTCAGGGACCTGCACGGGCAGGGTGTAGTGGTGTATATTGATGACATTTTGATATACTCCGCTACACTCGCCGAGCATGTGTCCCTGGTGTGCAGGTGCTTGGTCGCCTGTTGGAGCATGACCTGTACGTCAAGGCTGAGAAATGCCTGTTCTTCCAGCAGTCCGTCTCCTTCCTAGGGGATCGCATTTCCACCTCAGGGGTGGAGATGGAGAGTGACCGCATTTCAGCCGTGCGTAATTGGCCGACTCCCACCACGGTAAAGGAGGTGCAGCGGTTCTTAGGGTTTGCCAACTACTACTGGAGGTTTATCCGGGGTTTTGGTCAGGTAGCGGCTCCTATTACCTCACTGCTGAAGGGGGGCCCGGTACGCTTGCAGTGGTCAGCTGAGGCGGACAGGGCTTTTAGTCACCTGAGGGCTCTGTTTACCTCGGCTCCTCTGCTGGCCCTTCCGGATGCCTCTTTGGCGTTCATAGTGGAGGTGGACGCGTCCGAGGCTGGGATAGGAGCTGTGCTCTCTCAGCGCTCGGGTACGTCACCGAAGCTCCGCCCCTTTGCCTTCTTCTCGAAGAAGCTCAGTCCGGCGGAGCGAAACTATGACAAGGGGGACCGGAAGCTGTTGGCTGTCGTCAAGGCCTTGAAGGCGAGGAGACATTGGTTTGAGGGGGCTAGACACCCTTTTCTCATCTGGACTGACCACCGTAATCTGGAGTACATCCAGGCGGCGAGGAGACTGAACCCTCGCCAGGCAAGGTGGGCCATGTTTTTCATCCGTTTTGTTTTTACCCTTTCCTACAGACCAGGCTCCCAGAACGTGAAGGCAGACGCATTGTCTCGGCTGTATGACACAGAGGAGTGGCCCATGGATCCCACTCCCATGCTCCCCGCCTCCTGCCTGGTGGTGCTGGTCGTGTGGGAGCTGGACACGGACATTGAGCAGACGATACGTGCAGAGCCCACTCCCGTCCATTGTCCTGCTGGGCGTCTGTACTGTCCCGTCTGCTGTTCGTGACCGGTTGATCTATTGGAACCACACGTCACCCTCCTCTGGTCATCCTGGGATTGGTAAGACAGTGCGCTGTTTGAGCGGGAGGTACTGGTGGCCTACCTTGGCTAAGGACGTGAGGGTTTATGTTTCCTCCTGCTCGGTGTGCGCCCAGTGTAAGGCTCCTAGGCACCTGCCCAGAGGTAAGCTACACACCTTACCCGTTCCACAACAGCCTTGGTCGCATCTGTCGGTGGATTTTCTGACCAATCTTCCTCTCTCACAGGGTAACACCGCGATCCTGGTCGTTGTGGATCGTTTCTCTAAGTCCTGTCGTCTCCTCCCTCTGCCCGGTCTCCCTACGGCCAAACAGACTGCAGAGGCCTTGTTTACACACGTCTTCCGGCACTACGGGGTGCCTGAGGATATAGTGTCTGATTGAGGTCCCCAGTTCACGTCTAGGGTCTAGAAGGCGTTCATGGAACGTCTGGGGGTCACGATCAGCCTTACTTCAGGGTTTCACCCCGAGAGTAATGGCCAGGTGGAGAGAGTAAACCAGGATGTGGGCAGGTTTCTGCAGTCCTATTGCCAGGACCGGCCGGGGGAGTGGGCGGCGTTCGTGCCCTGGGCTGAGATGGCACAGAACTCGCTTCGCCACTCCTCCACTAACCTCTCTCCCTTCCAGTGCGTACTGGGGTACCAGCCGGTTCTGGCGCCTTGACATCAGTCAGACCGAGGTTCCTGCGGTGGACGACTGGTTCAGGCGCGCGGAGGAGACATGGGAAGCTGTCCGTGTTCACCTTCAGCAGGCCGTGATGCGCCAAAAGGAGAATGCAGATCGCCACCGCAGTGAGGCCCCGTTGTTCGCACCGGGGGACCGGGTCTGGCTGGGGGACCGGGTCTGGCTCTCGACCTGAAACCTGCCCCTCCGCCTGCCCTGCCGGAAGCTGGGTCCGCGGTTTGTGGGGCCATTTAAAGTCCTGAGGTGAGTGAACGAGGTTTGTTATAGGTTACAACTTCCACCCGATTACCATATTAACCCCTCCTTCCATGTGTCTCTCCTCAGGCCGGTGGTGGCTGGTCCGCTCCAGGAGTCTGAGGTGCGGGAGGTTCCCCCGCCCCCTCTGGACATCGGGGGTCCCCGGCGTACTCCGTTTGCTCCATACTGGATTCGAGGCGCAGGTCGAAGGGGCCTTCAGTATCTCGTGGAGTGGGAGGGGTATGGTCCGGAGGAGAGGTGATCGGTTCCGGTCGAGGACGTGTTGGACCCTTCAATGCTGCAGGAGTTCGCCCTGCACCTCGCCCTTAGGGTCGTCCCCGAGGCCGGTGTCGGCACAATGCTGGAGCCATGGGTCAAGGGGGGGGTACCGTCATGACTTCCGCCGAAGTCGGTCCCTCTCCTAGTTCGGGCAGTGTTCGGCGGTCGACGTCACTGGCCTTCTAGTCATCGCCGATCCACCTTTCATTTTCCATTGGTTTTGTCTTGTCTTCTCTCACACCTGGTTTCAATTCCATCAATTCCATGTTGTGTATTTAACCCTCTGTTTCCCCCATGTCCTTGTCCGGAATGGTTTCTTGTAGTGCTTGTGTACGTTATGCTGGTGGATACCGGGTTTTGTTTGACCCATTCATTTATTGTTCTGTTTACGGTGGTTTTTATGTTTATTAAACGACACCGTTGTAAATCAATTTTCGCTCTCCTGCGCCTGACTTCTCTGCCGCCAGTACGCACCCCGTTACAGAGAGAGGCACGCTTCTTACCAAACCACATGACCTTTGTTTTGGAGGTTTTCAGAACAAGGTTTAGGGCAGAGAAAACTTGTTGGACACTAAGAAAGCTTTTTTGTAGAGTGTTTAACCTCTCTGGTACAAGTTGGACGGTAGCGTCCCACCTCGGCAACAGCCAGTGAAATTGCAGGGCGCCAAATTCAAAACAACAGAAATCCCAAAATTAAAATTCCTCAAACATACAAGTATTATACACCATTTTAAAGATACACTTCTTGTAAATCCAACCACAGCATCCGATTTCAAAAGGCTTTACTGTGAAAGCACACCATGCGATTATGTTAGGTCAGTGCCTAGTCACAGAAAACCATACAGCCATTTTCCAGCAAAGGAGAGGGCTCACAGAAGTCAGAAATAGCGATTAAATTAATCACTAACCTTCATCAGATGGCACTCATAGGACTTCATGTTACACAATACATGTATGTTTTGTTCGATAAAGTTTATATTTATATACAATCTCAGTTTACATAGGCGCGTTATGTTCAGAAATGCATTGTCTCAAACAAAGCCACATCAAATTACAGAAATACTCATCATAAACATTGATCTAAGATACAAGTGTTTAACATACATTTATAGATAAACTTCTCCTTAATGCAACCGCTGTGTCAGATTTCAAAAAGGCTTTACGGCGAAAGCACACTTTACGATTATGTTAGGTCAGCGCCTAGCCACAGAAAACCATACAGCCATTTTCCTACAAAGGAGAGGTGTCACAAAAGTCAGAAATAGAGTTAAACATAATCATTTACCTTTGATGATCTTCATCTGATGGCACTCCCAGGTCGATAAAGTCCATAATTTATGTCCAAATACCTCCTTTTTGTTTGCGCGTTTAGTCCAGTAATCCAAAATGCACAAGTCACGAGCACAAAGTCTAGACGAAAAGTCAAAAAAGTTATATTACCGTTTGTAGAAACATGTCAAACGATGTATAGAATCAATCTTTAGGATGTTTTATCATAAGTCTTCAATAATGTTTCAACCGGACAATTCCTTTGTCTTTAGAAATTAAAAGGAACGGAGATTGTGCTCACGGCCGCGCGACTAAACTAAAGGCTTTCAACCAAACCACAAGTTCAAACAGCTCTTATTCGCTCCCCCTTCATAGTAGAAGCCTGAAACAATGTTCTAAAGACTGTTGACATCTAATGGAAGCCTTAGGAAGTGCAATCTGACCCCATAGACACAGTATATTGGATAGGCATTCACTTGAAAAACCTCAAACCTCAGATTTCATACTTCCGGTTTGGATTTTTCAAAGGTTTTTGCCTGCCATATGAGTACTGTTATACTCACAGACATCATTCAAACAGTTTTAGAAACTTCAGAGTGTTTTCTATCCAAATATACTAATAATATGCATATCCTGTCCTCTGGGCCTGAGTAGCAGGCAGTTCACTCTGGGCACGCTTTTCATCCGGACGTGAAAATACTCCCCCCCTACACCAGTGAGGCTAACACAAAATCCCGGAAGGGGCAGCTGAGTATAGGACTGTATCCTCTGCATATAAATGTATGAGAGAGCCTCCTACTGCCTGAGCTATTTGTTGATGTAAATTGAGAAGAGCGTGGGGCCTAAGATTGAGCCTTGGGGTACACCCTTGGTGACAGGCAGTGGCTGAGACAGCAGATGTCCTGACATTATACACTGCACTCGTTGAGAGAGATAGTTAGCAAACCATGCCAAAGACCCCTCAAAGATACCAATACTCCTTAGCCAGACCACAAGAATGGAATGGTCTACAATATCAAAAGCTTTGGCCAAGTCAATAAAAATAGCAGCACAACATTGCTTAGAATCAAGAGCAATGTTCACATCATTAAAGACCTTTAAGGTTGCAGTGACACATTCATAACCTGAGCGGAAACCAGATTGCATACCAGAGAGAATACTATAGACATCAAGAAAGCCAGTCAGTTGATTATTGACAAGTTTTTGATAAATAGGGCAAAATAGAAATTGGCCTGTAACAGTTAGGATCAGCTTGATCTCCCCCTTTATATAAAGAAAGCCCGTGGCTGCCTTCCAAGCAATGGGAACCTCCACAGAGAGGGGAGAGAGGTTTAAAAGGTCAGAGATAGACTTGGCGATGATAGGGGCACCATCTGACCCAGATGTGTTTTGGGGGTCAAGTTTAAGGAGCTCATTTAGCACCTCAGACACAGTGACTACCTGCAGGGAGACATTTTGTAGCGGGGCAAGGGAAGAAGAGGGAGGAGCATCGGGACTAGTCTCATTAGAGGGGGTGGGAAATTAGGAAACGTTGGAAGGGCAAGGAAGCATGGCTGAGTCAAATAGGAATCCTGACTTAATGAAGTGGTGATTAAAGAGCTCAGCCATGTGCACCTTGTCAGTAACATCCACATCATCACCATTAAGGGACATGGGCAGCTGTGAGGAGGAGGGTTTATTCTCCAGGGCTATAACCGTTTTCCAGAACTTCTTGGGGTTAGACCCACAGAGAGAGAACTGCTTCTTAAAGTAACTAACTTTGTCCTTCCGGATTGCCTGAGTGCGCTTATTTCTCATTTGCCTGAACGAAAGCCAGTCAGCCTTTCGTCAAATGAAATTCTTGATGTGGAGTAACTTGCGTCTTTGTCAGAAGGGATCAAGCTGATTCTATACCAATTTACAGAGGCCAGGTCTTGAAGGAAGGCTTGCTCATTAAAGTTTGACAATCCAGGACAGGTTGTTTCACTGAGCCGCCATTACAAACACAGGCTTTTAAAAACTTCTTATGGCTGCAGGGGCAGTATTGAGTAGCTTGGATGAAAAGGTGCCCAGAGGTGCCCAGAGTAAACTGCCTGCTCCTCAGTCCCAGTTGCTAATATATGCATATTATTATTAGTATTGGATAGAAAATATGGCAGGCAAAAACCTGAGAAAAAAATCCATTCAGGAAGTGGGAAATCTGAGGTTTGTAGGTTTTCAACTCATCGCCTATCGAATACACAGTGGGATATTGGTCAGTTTGCACTTCCTACGGCTTCCACTAGATGTCAACAGTCTGTAGAGCCTTGTCTGATGCTTCTACTGTGAAGTGAGGCCGAAGGTGACGGGAATGAGTAAGGTCTGCCATGAGCTGACCATGCGCGTTCCCATGAGAGGGAGCTCTGTTCCATCGCACTTCTGAAGACAATGGAATTCTCCGGTTGGAACATTATTGAAGATTTATGTTTAAAACATCCTAAAGATTGATTCAAAACATCGTTTAACATGTTTCTACTGACTGTTACGGAACTTTTTGACATTTTGTCTGCTTTTAGTGAACGCGCTTCGTGACTTTGGATTTGTTTACCATACATGCTAACAAAAGTAGCTATTTGTACATAAATGATGGACATTACCGAACAAAATAAACATTTCTTGTGGAAGTAGGAGTCCTGGGAGTGCATTCCGACGAAGATCAGCAAAGGTAAGTGAAGATTTATAATGCTCTTTATGACTTTTGTTGACTCCACAATTTGGCGGGTAACTGTATGGCTTCCTTTTGTTGCTGAACGCTGTTCTCAGATTATTGAATATTGTGCTTTTGCCGTAAAGCTTTTACAAATCTGACACAGCGGTTGCATTAAGAACAAGTTTATCTTTAATTCTATGTAAAACATGTATCTTTCATCAACGTTTATGATGAGTATTTCTGTTATTTGATGTGGCTCTCTGCAATTTCTCCGGATATTTTGGAGGCATTTCTGAACATGGCGGCAATGTAAACTGAGGTTTTTGGATATAAATATGAACTTTATCAAACAAAACATATATGTATTGTGTAACATGAAGTCCTATGAGTGTCATCTGATGAAGATCATCAAAGGTTAGTGATTCATTTTATCTCTATTTCTGCTTTTTGTGACTTCTGTCTTTGGCTGAGAAAATGGCTGTGTTTTTCTGTGATTTTGCGGTGACCTAACATAATCGTTTGTGGTGCTTTCGCTGTAAAGCCTTTTTGAAATCGGACACTGTGGTGGGATTAACAAGAAGTGTATCTTTAAAATGGTGTGAAATACTTGTATGCTTGAGGAATTTTAATTATGAGATTTCTGTTGTTTGAATTTGGCGCCCTGCACTTTCCCTGGCTGTTGTCATATCGATCCCGTTAACGGGATTGCAGCCCTAAGAAGTTTTAAACAGTGATCACTAACGTCATTACAGAAAACACTAGACTGATACCTATCAGGATTATTTGTGAGGATAACACCGAGGAGAGTAGCCTTTCCTGGGTGTTTGGAGTCATACCTTGTGGGATTGGTAATAATCTGAGAAAGATTTAGGGAGTCCAATTGCTTTAGGACTTGGTCAGGTGGTTTAAGCATGTCCCAGTTTAGTTCACCTAGCAGGACAAATTCAGACTTAGTGTAAGGGGCCAGGAGAGAGCTGAGGGCAGGTAGGGTACAGGCCGGTGCTGATGGAGAAATATAACACACAGCAAGTCAACAAAGAGCTATTTGAAAGTTTAATGTTTAAAACCAGCAAATCAAATTGTTTGGGGACAACCGAGCATTGAAAATGATCCTTGGTAAAGATTGCCACTCCACCACCTTTGGAAAATCTGTCTTGCCAAAAAAAGGTTATAAGCAGAAAGGTTAACATCAGTATTCAAAACACTCTAACTTAACCATGTCTCAGTAATGACCACCACATCTGGATTGGAGCTGTGAACCTGCACTTTCAATTGATCCATTTTAGGTAATACACTTACCAAGGCTTTCACGAGAGCAGAAATCAGTGAAGCAGATATCAGAGCAAAAGTCAGAATTGGGGCTAGCAACAGTAGATGGGCCAGGGTGTACATGCACATTTCCAGATATCATCAGCAGTAATACAATCGGGGCACGGCAGAGGACAGGGGGAGCTCTGCAGTGTTGATTTATGACTTTTGAATGTGCATTAGATGGCAACAAGATCATATTGTACAGCTATTTCATCAGGTAAGATGAATACAAAGCCGGCGAGAGGTGGATAGAATTGGATGGGAGGCCAAGAGTCTGTGTAACCAATGGAGAGTCAGAGTCCCGAGTGTGGGAGCAAACATAGTCTGTCCCATGGTTGGGTACACAAGAAAGTTCAGTCAAAAAAAGCATGCAGGGATCATGAGGCAAATAGCATAAAGCACAAGGAAAAAAATATAATGACTTGGGTCTAGCCATTGTAAGTTCAGAGTCACTCGCCACAACAGTGCGTGTGGGCTGGAGTTGAGCGAAAGCTCGGGAGAGAGGGGGGCGGGGATACCTGTACCAGAAAGGGGGAGACAGACCAGGGAAGATAATGAACAGATTGCCAGTTGGAATCCTGTTACCTGTAAAGTGAAATGTTAAAACGTTGTAAAGGGAAATGTTAAAATTTTGTAAATAGGTTATGTCCCCCTGAGTTGTATTTTTTTTGTTTGGTCTCAGTGTGGACTTAGCTTGGAACCGACTATGTTGTATCGCTGTCATGTTGGAAATAAACGGTCTTTGTGATGTTAATGCTTTATACTGTCGAGTTTCTCTTTGCAATAACTAAAAAGAACCCACTTCCTGTCAGGTTTTGGCCAGGACTGTTTAGGTTTTGTTCACTAGATGTCCCCCTTGCACCTTTTTGTACCTTTTGTTTTTCTTGCTCCAATTATTGTTTGCACCTGTAAGTCATTCCCTTGTTAGTATTTAAACCCTGTGTGTTCCTTAGTTCCTTGCTCAGTGTTTGTAAGTTAGCACCCAGCCCCAGCCCCAGCCCAAGCCTTGTTTGATATAGATATTTCTCTTGTTTGATTTTCCAGATGTTCTCTGGTTTTGTTCTTGTGTTTTTTGGATTAGTCTTTTGAGGTTTGTTTTTTCCCTTGCGGCTCTTATCACTTTGTGGATTTTCTTTTTATTGTTGGAAGATATCCATTTTTTATTAAACCACCATCTCTAGTACTGCTGTGTCTGCCTCATCTTCTGGGTTCTGCCTATTATTAGTGAATGTTTCTCGCACCGGGTCCTGACAGAAACACTGAGCCATTCATATGAACCCAGAGGCAGCCAGTACCCAGGACTTTTTTCCCATGCTGTCCCACCACGAGGGGACTGTCCAACGTCACGAAGCTGCTCTGGTTCAGCAAGAGGCCTTACTGGCTGGACATTCTCAACTTCTGTCGGAGATGATGACTTCCATAAAGCAGATTTCTGATCAACTTTCTCCTGCAACCGCTTCTGCTCCAGTTCATCAGATTCAAGTGCCCGTGGCAGTTAACCCCCTGGCTGAACCTCGTCTGCCGCCTCCCCAACGGTTCTCAGGTGATCCGAGTGTTTGTAAGGGGTTTTTCACCCAATGTTCTCTCTCTTTCGAGCTGCAACCCTCGTCGTTTCCCACCGACCGGTCCAAGATAGCATATATCATCACCCTGCTGTCTGAAAAAGCCCTAGCCTGGGCTACTGCTGTGTGGGATGCCCAAAGTCCCTGCTGTGCCAGCTACTCTACCTTTGCTGAAGAATTCAAGCGAGTGTTTCAAGGTCCTACCAGCGGTCCTGACTCAGCCAAACAGCTCCTGACTCTCCGCCAAGGTCGGCGCAGCGTGACGGACTATGCCATCCAGTTCCACACGGTGGCAGCAGCGAGTGGCTGGAACGACGAGGCGCTCACAGTGTGCTTTTTGAATGGTCTTTCCGACACCATCCAAGATGAACTGGCCACTCGGGAACCACCAGACAACCTCGAGTCCCTGATCAAGTTGGCTTCACGCATAGACCAGCGTCTGAGAGAGAGAGAGCTCAACCGTAGATCTCTCACCCTAGCTCCTATCGGTCCCAGCTCCGAGTCTCCACCTTTATCCTCGCTGACTCCACCGGAACCCATGCAGGTTGGACGCATCTCCCAGGCTGAGAGAGACCGCCGGATGAGGGAGCGATGCTGTCTATATTGCGGCAAACCGGGCCATTTCCTCTCCACGTGTCCCGGGCTCCAGGGAAAACGCACTCTCCCATGCAGGCCTGGGAGGACTGTAACGGGAAACATAACCTCCTCCCATCCATCCAACTCCCGCCTGCTCATTCCAGTTACCCTTTCCTGGGACAACCACGAGCTTCCCCTTCAAGCCTTGGTAGACTCTGGAGCCGCAGGTAACTTCATGGATGGTGTCTGGGCGAAGGAGAATGGCGTTCCCTCTGAACCTCTAAGTGACCCCATAAGGGTTACTACGTTGGATGGAAGCCCTTTGGGATCTGGACTTGTCACTCGTGTCACTACCCCCTTGCGACTTTCAGTTTCCCAACACCAGGAAGTGATGAACTTTCATCTGACCTCGTGTTCCGAGTTCCCTCTCGTCCTTGGATACCCCTGGCTTCACAGCCATAACCCTCACATCGACTGGTCTGTGGGCACTATCAAGCAGTGGGGTCCTACGTGCCAAGCCACTTGTATCTTCCCAAGTTCCCCGAGTTCCCCTCCCGAGTCTCTAGAATCCATCGACCTGTCCCGAGTTCCCGAGTGTTACCATGACCTCAAACCGGTATTTAGCAAACAGAGGGCCACCAAACTACCACCCCATAGACCTTACGATTGCCCCATCGACCTGTTTCCGGGCACCTGCCCCCCCAGGGGTCGGATCTTTTCCCTATCTCCTCCCGAACGAGCTGCTATGGATACCTACATCAAGGACTCTCTGGCAGCAGGCCTCATGCGTCCATCCACCTCGCCGGCGGGAGCAGGGTTTTTCTTTGTGGCCAAAAAAGACGGGGGATTACGTCCTTGCATCGACTACCGGGGACTTAATGCCATAACCGTCCGTAACCGCTACCCGCTACCCCTTATGGCCACAGCCTTTGAGCTGCTCCAGGAAGCAGTGGTCTTCACTAAGCTTGACCTGCGGAACGCATACCATCTTGTGCGGATCAAACCCGGTGACGAGTGGAAGACCGCTTTCAACACGCCTACTGGTCACTACGAATACTTGGTGATGCCCTTCGGCCTGACCAACGCCCCGGCTGTGTTCCAAGCGCTCATAAACGATGTGCTTAGGGATATGCTTAACATTTTCGTGTTTGTTTACTTGGATGACATCCTCATCTTTTCGAGCTCCCTTCAAGAACACACCAAGCATGTCAGACAAGTGCTCAAACGCCTCCTAGACAGCCATTTGTACGTTAAGCCGGAGAAGTGTGAATTCCATTCCTCTCGAGTACAATTCCTGGGATTTATAGTGGAACCCGGTCGAGTCCAGATGGACCCCAAGAAGGTAGGGGCGGTAGCGGATTGGCCCACCCCCAAGTCCGTTAAGGAAGTTCAGTGTTTCCTGGGCTTCACCAACTTTTACCGCAAGTTCATCAAGAACTTCAGCTCGGTGGCAGCCCCTCTCTCAGCTGTAACCAAGGGTGGCAACACAAGGTTTCTGTGGGGAAGAGAGGCTGAGACGGCCTTCCAAGGACTCAAGCAGCGCATCCTCTCTGCTCCCATCCTGACACTACCAACGGCGGATGAACCTTTTGTGGTGGAGGTAGACGCATCAGAGGTTGGGGTTGGAGCTGTCCTGTCTCAGAGGGGTGAAGACAAGAAGCTTCATCCTTGCGCCTTCTTCTCTCACCGGCTTACCCCGGCCGAGAGGAATTACGATGTGGGGGATCGTGAACTCCTAGCAGTTAAGATGGCATTGAAGGAATGGAGACACTGGCTCGAGGGGGCTTCTCAACCGTTTCAAGTGCTTACGGACCACAAAAATCTGGAGTATATCCAGCAGGCGAAGCGGTTGAACTCCAGACAAGCTCGATGGTCTCTTTTCTTCAGCCGATTTCAGTTTATCCTCACCTATAGACCCGGGTCGAAGAATCTCAAACCGGACGCCTTGTCACGAAACTACTCTCCTGCCATTCGAGAAGATACTGACATGACTGTCCTTCCGGCCGCTAAGATCGTGGCTCCGATCTCGTGGCAAGTGGAGGATACCGTGAAACAAGCTCAAGCCATCGAACCGGGCCCTGGAGGAGGTCCTGCTAATCGGTTGTTTGTTCCCAAGGCAGCAAGATCCCAAGTCCTTCTGTGGGGGCACTCCTCTCGCCTCACCTGTCACCCGGGCGTAGGTCGCACCTTGGAGTTCATTCAGCGTAAGTTCTGGTGGCCCACCATAAAAGAAGACGTTGCCACTTTCGTCAAGGCCTGTTCCGTGTGCTGCCAGGGCAAATCTTCTCACCTCCGCCCTCAAGGACTCCTTCATCCTTTATCTATTCCCCACCGACCCTGGTCCCATATCTCGTTGGACTTTATTACTGGCCTTCCTCCGTCCCATGGTAATACTACTATCCTAGTCATCATCGACAGGTTTTCTAAGGCGGCCAGGTTTGTTCCCTTGACCAAATTACCTTCTGCCAAGGAAACAGCTGAGTTGGTGATTAACCATGTGTTCCGAGTCTTTGGTATCCCGCAAGATATGGTTTCCGACAGAGGTCCCCAGTTCGCCTCAAGGTTTTGGAAGGCCTTCTGCCAACTCATAGGGGCCACGGCCAGTTTATCTTCAGGGTACCATCCGGAGTCCAACGGCCAAACTGAGAGGATGAATCAGGAGCTGGAAACCACCCTCAGATGTATGGTTTCCAACAACCCGTCCACATGGTCATCCTTCATTGTTTGGGCCGAGTACGCGCACAACACCTTGTGCTCCTCCTCCACTGGTATGTCTCCGCATGAGTGTCAGTTTGGCTATGCTCCGCTATTGTTCCCGGACCAGGAGGCAGAAGTCAGAGTGCCTTCAGCCTCGAGGTTCATCAGACGCTGTCGGCTACGTGGAAGAAGGCCCGTCTTAATCTTCTGCGTTCCTCACAGCAGTACCAGCGACAAGCCAACAGACGTCGCCGTCCCGGTCCCACCCTGTACCCCGGCCAGAGAGTATGGCTCTCAACAAAAAACTTACCGCTAAGGGTGGAGTCTCGCAAGCTGTCCCAGAGATTCATCGGTCCCTTTAAGATAGCCAGGAGAGTCAATCCCGTTACTTTTCGCCTACACTTACCCAGATCCCTTAAGATCAATCCCACATTTCACATTTCTTTATTAAAACCTGTTGTTTTTTCTCCCCTTATCCCGGCAGGCAGACCTCCCCCTCCGCCCCGTGTCATCGGAGGCCAGTCGGCTTATACCGTCCACCGGATACTGGATTCCCGCCGGGTGCAGCGGTCCTGGCAGTATCTGGTGGACTGGGAAGGCTACGGTCCCGAGGAGCGCTCCTGGGTTCCTGCCAAGGACATACTGGACCCTGACCTCATTCGTCAGTTCAGGGTCCTCCACCCTGAGAAGGCTGGTAGGAACGTCAGGAGCCGTTCCTAGGGGGGGGATTCTGTCAGGTTTTGGCCAGGACTGTTTAGGTTTTGTTCACTAGATGTCCCCCTTGCACCTTTTTGTACCTTTTGTTTTTCTTGCTCCAATTATTGTTTGCACCTGTAAGTCATTCCCTTGTTAGTATTTAAACCCTGTGTGTTCCTTAGTTCCTTGCTCAGTGTTTGTAAGTTAGCACCCAGCCCCAGCCCAAGCCTTGTTTGATATAGATATTTCTCTTGTTTGATTTTCCAGAGGTTCTCTGGTTTTGTTCTTGTGTTTTTTGGATTAGTCTTTTGAGGTTTGTTTTTTCCCTTGCGGTTCTTATCACTTTGTGGATTTTCTTTTTATTGTTGGAAGATATCCATTTTTTATTAAACCACCATCTCTAGTACTGCTGTGTCTGCCTCATCTTCTGGGTTCTGCCTATTATTAGTGAATGTTTCTCGCACCGGGTCCTGACACTTCCTTAACTGTAACGAGTCACCCTCCCGGATCCGGGATCCTCCTCATCAAAAAAGCTGACTAGCATAGCCTAGTCTAATGCGACATGGATATCATATAATATAATTTCATGAAATCACAAGTCCAATACAGCAAATGAAAGATAAACATCTTGTGAATCCAGCCACCATTTCCGATTTTTAAAATGTTTTACAGCGAAAACACAATATATATTTATATTAGCTCACCACAATAGCCAAACACACAATGCCATGTTTTCACCATGTTTCCACCGCAAAGGTAGCTTTCACAAAACCCACAAATAGAGATAAAATTAATCACTAACCTTTGAAAAACTTCATCAGATGACAGTCTTATAATATCATGTTATACAATACATTTATGTTTTTTTTTTTAAATGTGCATATTTAGAGCTACAAATCGTAGTTTTACATTGCAGCCACCATCACAAATAGCACCAAAACAGCCAAAATAATTACAGAGAGCAAGGTGAAATACATAAATACTCATCATAAAACATTTATGAAAAATACATGTTGTACAGGAAATGAAAGATAAACATCTTATATAATGTACATTATATATACTCTATACATACATTATACCTACATTATACCTACACTATACCTACATTATACCTACACTATACCTACACTATACCTACATTATACCTACACTATACCTACATTATACCTACACTATACATACACTATACCTACATTATACCTACACTATACCTACACTATACCTACACTATACCTATGACTATACCTACACTATACATACACTATACCTACACTATACCTACACTATACATACACTATACCTACATTATACCTACACTATACATACATTATACCTACACTATACCTACACTATACCTATGACTATACATACACTATACCTACACTGTACCTACACTATACCTACATTATACCTACATTATACCTACATTATACCTACATTATACCTACATTATACATACATTATACCTACACTATACCTACACTATACCTACATTATACCTACACTATACCTACACTATACCTACATTATACCTACACTATACCTACATTATACCTACACTATACATACACTATACCTACATTATACCTACACTATACCTACACTATACCTACACTATACCTATGACTATACCTACACTATACATACACTATACCTACACTATACCTACACTATACATACACTATACCTACATTATACCTACACTATACATACATTATACCTACACTATACCTACACTATACCTATGACTATACATACACTATACCTACACTGTACCTACACTATACCTACATTATACCTACATTATACCTACATTATACCTACATTATACATACATTATACCTACACTATACCTACACTATACCTATATTGTACCTACACTATACCTACATTATACCTACACTATACATACACTATACCTACATTATACCTACACTATACATACATTATACCTACACTATACCTACACTATACCTACACTATACCTACACTATACCTACATTATACCTACACTATACCTACATTATACCTACATTATACCTACACTATACCTACATTATACCTACACTATACCTACACTATACCTACATTATACCTACATTATACCTACACTATACCTACATTATACCTACACTATACCTACACTATACCTACATTATACCTACACTATACCTACACTATACCTACATTATACCTACACTATACCTACACTATACCTACACTATACCTACACTATACCTACACTATACCTACACTATACCTACATTATACCTACATTATACATACATTATACCTACACTATACCTACATTGTACATACACTATTCCTACATTATACCTACACAATACATACATTATACCTACACTATACCTACACTATACCTACACTGTACCTACACTATACCTACATTATACCTTCATTATACCTACACTATACATACATTATACCTACACTATACCTACATTATACCTACACTATACCTACATTATACCTACATTATACCTACACTATACCTACACTATACCTACATTATACCTACACTATACCTACATTATACCTACACTATACATACATTATACCTACACTGTACCTACACTGTACCTACACTATACCTACACTATACCTACATTATACCTACATTATACCTACACTATACATACATTATACCTACACTATACCTGCACTATACCTACATTATACATACATTATACCTACACTATACCTACACTATACCTACATTATACCTACACTATACCTACACTATACATACATTATACCTACACTATACCTACACTATACCTACACTATACCTACATTATACCTACACTATACATACATTATACCTACACTATACCTACACTATACCTACATTATACCTACACTGTACCTACACTATACCTACATTATACCTACACTATACCTACACTATACCTACATTATACCTACATTATACATACATTATACATACATTATACCTACACTATACCTACACTATACATACACTATACCTACACTATACCTACATTATACCTACACTATACATACATTATACCTACACTATACCTACACTATACCTACACTATACCTACATTATACCTACACTATACCTACACTGTACCTACACTATACCTACATTATACCTACACTATACCTACACTATACCTGCACTGTACCTACACTATACCTACATTATACCTACATTATACCTACACTATACATACATTATACCTACACTATACCTACACTATACCTACATTATACCTACACTATACCTACACTATACCTACATTATACCTACACTATACCTACACTATACCTACACTATACCTACACTATACCTACACTATACCTACACTATACCTACATTATACCTACATTATACATACATTATACCTACACTATACCTACACTGTACATACACTATACCTACATTATACCTACACAATACATACATTATACCTACACTATACCTACACTATACCTACACTGTACCTACACTATACCTACATTAACCCCTTCATTATACCTACACTATACATACATTATACCTACACTATACCTACATTATACCTACATTATACCTACACTATACCTACACTATACCTACATTATACCTACACTATACCTACATTATACCTACACTATACATACATTATACCTACACTGTACCTACACTGTACCTACACTATACCTACATTATACCTACATTATACCTACACTATACATACATTATACCTACACTATACCTGCACTATACCTACATTATACATACATTATACCTACACTATACATACATTATACCTACACTATACCTGCACTATACCTACATTATACATACATTATACCTACACTATACCTACACTATACCTACATTATACCTACACTATACCTACACTATACATACATTATACCTACATTATACCTACACTATACATACATTATACCTACACTATACCTGCACTATACCTACATTATACATACATTATACCTACACTATACCTACACTATACCTACATTATACCTACACTATACCTACATTATACCTACACTATACCTACACTATACATACATTATACCTACACTATACCTACACTATACCTACACTATACCTACATTATACATACATTATACCTACACTATACCTACACTATACCTACATTATACCTACACTATACATACATTATACCTACATTATACCTACATTATACCTACACTATACATACATTATACCTACACTATACCTACACTATACCTACACTGTACATACACTATACCTACACTATACCTACATTATACCTACACTATACATACATTATACCTACACTATACCTACACTATACCTACACTTTACTTACACTATACCTACACTGTACCTACACTATACATACACTATACCTACATTATACCTACATTATACCTACACTAAACCTACACTATACCTACACTATACCTAAGACTATACCTACAATATACCTACACTGTACCTACACTATACCTACATTATACCTACACTATACATACATTATACCTACACTATACCTACACTATACCTACACTGTACCTACACTATACCTACACTATACCTACATTATACCTACACTATACATACATTATACCTACACTATACCTACACTATACCTACACTTTACTTACACTATACCTACACTGTACCTACACTATACATACACTATACCTACATTATACCTACATTATACCTACACTAAACCTACACTATACCTACACTATACCTAAGACTATACCTACAATATACCTACACTATACCTACACTATACATACATTATACCTACACTATACCTACACTATACCTACACTGTACCTACACTATACCTACACTATACCTACATTATACCTACACTATACATACATTATACCTACACTATACATACATTATACCTACACTATACATACATTATACCTACACTATACCTACACTATACCTACACTATACCTACACTATACCTACACTGTACCTACACTATACCTACACTGTACCTACACTATACATACACTATACCTACATTATACCTACACTATACATACATTATACCTACACTAAACCTACACTATACCCAAGACTATACCTACACTATACCTACACTGTACCTACACTATACCTACACTCCACATACATTATACCTACACCATACCTACACTATACCTACACTCCACATACATTATACCTACACTATACCTACAGTATACCTACACTGTACCTATGACTATACCTATATTATACCTACACTATACATACACTATACCTACACTATACATACACTATACCTACATTATACCTACACTATACATACATTATACCTACACTAAACCTACACTATACCTAAGACTATACCTACACTGTACCTACACTATACCTACACTCCACATACATTATACCTACACTATACCTACAGTATACCTACACTGTAGCTATGACTATACCTACATTATACCTACACTATACATACACTACATTTACATTACATTTAAGTCATTTAGCAGACGCTCTTATCCAGAGCGACTTACAAATTGGTGCATTCACCTTATGATATCCAGTGGAACAACCACTTTACAATAGTGCATCTAACTCTTTTAAGGGGGGGGGGGGGTTAGAAGGATTACTTTATCCTATCCTAGGTATTCCTTAAAGAGGTGGGGTTTCAGGTGTCTCCGGAAGGTGGTGATTGACTCCGCTGACCTGGCGTCGTGAGGGAGTTTGTTCCACCATTGGGGTGCCAGAGCAGCGAACAGTTTTGACTGGGCTATTTCACTATACCTACACTGTACCTACACTATACCTACACTATACATACATTATACCTACACTGTACCTGCACTATACCTACATTATACCTACACTATACCTACACTGTACCTACATTATACCTACACTATGCCTACACTTTACCTACACTATACCTACACTATACCTACACTATACCTACACTATACCTACATTATACCTACACTATACCTACACTTTACCTACACTATACCTACACTATACCTACACTATACCTACACTATACCTACATTATACCCACACTCCACATACATTATACCTACACTATACCTACACTATACCTACACTATACCTACACTATACCTACACTTTACCTACACTATACCTACACTATATCTACACTGTACCTGCACTATACCTACATTATACCTACACTATACCTACACTGTACCTACATTATACCTACACTATACCTACACTTTACCTACACTATACCTACACTATACCTACACTCCACATACATTATACCTACACTATACCTACACTATACCTACACTGTACCTACATTATACCTACACTATACCTACACTTTACCTACACTATACCTACACTATACCTACACTCCACATACATTATACCTACACTATACCTACACTCCACATACATTATACCTACACTATACCTACACTATACCTACACTATACATACATTATGTAGCTCTGTAAGGTGTCACTCCCTTCTGGAACACTCCCCAATGGTCCAGCTTGAAAATCCAACTGGCTCATTAAGGGGGTATGGCTGATCCCAATAGGACTAGTTTTAAGGGTGTGGCTGACCAGTAAAATAATTGGTCCATCTTACACATCTACAGAAACGTCTTCATGTACAGTCACAGAGGCACTGAATCCGAGAGGACAGTGTACTGTTGTGTCCGTGTGTGGCTGGCAGTGCGTCTCTGTGTGTCTGTGTGTGGCTGGCTGTGCGTCTGTGTGTGTGTGTTTGGTAAGCTAGTTGTAATTACATACGGGCCTGACATTGATTAATATTGTTGATGAGCGCTGGCAGCAGGGGTGAAGACACAGAGACAAAGAGAGGAAGAGCTGTCAGACAGAAGCCCAGGTAACATCCTTCATCCCCCCTCGCTCCTCTCCTCCTCTCCTAGCCCCCTGGCCTATCCTTTAGAGTACTATATTGTTGGTAACACAGTTTGACACGGCCCAGCAGTTTATTGTTGATTACATCTCACTGATTGGGTCTATTATAGGGGGTGCGAAAGAAGCTATATGGCTGAGTCATTTCATGTGCGTTTGAGCCTAGATAATATGGCTGTCAATTAAATTAAATTGAAAGGGCTTTATTGGCATGGGACACGTATGTTTACATTGCCAAAGCAAGTGAAATAGATAATAAACAAAAGTGAAATAAACAATCAAATATTAACAGTAAACATTACACAAGTTCCAAAGGAATAGAGACATTTCAAATGTCATATTATGTCTATATACAGTGTTGTAACGATGTGCAAATAGTTCAAGTACATAAGGGAAAATAAATAAACATAATTATGGGTATTTACAATGGTTTTTTTCTTCACTGATTGCCCTTTTCTTGTGGCAACAGGTCACAAATATTGCTGCTGTGATGGCACACTAATGCTGGATTCAATTACACCTGTAGAGGCAACTTGTGTTTTATTGTTACTTAGCTACTTGCACCACTTGGTCACTTTATTTTAGTAGGTTCTGTGTGGTATAGCTTGGTTGGGTTCAGACGTGTTTGGTTGAACTTGTTGCAGTCAGAAAATAACAATCTGAAGTGAATTTATAAAAATATACAACTATGAGTGTGTTATTACTAGATGATGAGGGATAATATCGTTATCAGTAATATTAATGAATTATTCATTCATAATAAGTAAGGAATTATAGAGATTTTATTGAATGTAAATCTTTTTAATGATGCATGGGAAACCTCCCCTTTGAGGAAAGCTCTCTATATCGGAGGGATTTCAGCGTGGTGCTTCTCTGTGTGTCAGAGTGTGTGTGTGTGTGTGTGTGTGTGTGTGTGTGTGTGTGTGTGTGTGTGTGTGTGTGTGTGTGTGTGTGTGTGTGTGTGTGTGTGTGTGTGTGTGTGTGTGTGTGTGTGTGTGTGTGTGTGTGTGTGTGTGTGTGTGGTCTTATCTCATAATTAAGTGGCATTTAACAGACTGTTCTTAAACTCTGATTTCTCCACGGGCTGCAGAAGAGAGGCTTACATTATATAATCAGTTAAAGTGTCAGAGGATATTAATGTTGTGTGTTCTCGTTAATACAATTTCTTTATTATATTTCAAATTTCATTAAAAGGCAATATCGACGGCAGAATAATTAAGCAAATATTGGCCCAGAGATCCAGGAACCAGGCGTTTATGACACCCAATAAAAACATTATTAGGAAGGAATGATTCTGGCTGAACGAAGATAAATGTGCAAGAGAGACGAGGTGATATCTGCTCTCATCTCTGACGACAGGGTCAACGATAGAGGGACGAGAGGAGTAGAGAAGAGAAAAGGAGAAAATTACAGTGTATAGGAGACGGAGAGATTAGGAATGACAAACAAATGAGAGAATAACAGTGATGAAGAGGTCAGAGGAGGAAACGATGATTGACAGAAGAGAGACGGGTCAAGAAGAGAAGATGGATAGAGAAATGGATTTGAGGGAGGGAGGAGGAAGAGAGGAGTGGATGAAAAGAACAGTGGGGATGTTAGAAGAAGCATGAAAGAGTTGAGGAAGGGATAGAGAGAGGTGGAGGTGTGAGAACAGAGAAGAAGGGGGGGAACACCGATGTTGGAGAGATGAAGGAAGGATTAAGGGATAGACAGATCAGAGGAAGAAGAGGTGTGGGAGACGGAAGAATGATTAAGGATGAGAGAAAAAAGGAGAGAATGCGAGAACAACAATATTGATGTTGGGTAAATGAAGAGGTGGAGGTATAGCAATGACAGAGGGATGACGAAGAGAGAAAAAAGCAGGAGAGAGATAGTAGCCTATGCTGTGATTTGGAGTCCCATTGGGTGGCGCACAATTGACCCAGCGTCGTCCGGGTTAGGTTTTGGCCAGGCTAGGCCATCTTTGTAAATAAGAATTTGTTCTTAACTAACTTGCCTAGTTAAATAGAGGTTAAATGTACAAAAAAATATGGGATCAGACACTAAGTAAAGTCTGAAGGATTTAGAAAGGGAAATATCTAGGGTTTAATTTTCTCCTGACCCGTTCAAGATTTCTCCAATGCAATACAACCCACCACATCCAAAGGGATTCAGATAGACCTTCCCTATGAAGGTTCCCTATGGAGTCATGCTTCACTAGCTCCTCTCTGACAGGCCTATGGAAATATGGCAGCGCTGTTTGAGCCAATTAGAGGAGCTCTGGGCCAACTTTTCGTGAGAGATGAGCCCAGGCCCAGTCCTATTGGCAGACTGGGTAACGGATAACGTCCGACCCACACACATCACACCAGACACGGAGATGGGAAGGATCCATCTGGGCTGTCCATGGAACTATCTTCCTTTTCTCCCCCTCTCTTTTCACATCTCTTCCTGTCTTGCTCTTGTAGCAGAGAATTTAGCAGAGAATTTAGCAGAGAATTTTCATCTTTCTTTCATCTATCTATCTATGCCAATCTCTCTCTCTCTCTCTCTCTCTCTCTCTCTCTCTCTCTCTCTCTCTCTCTCTCTCTCTCTCTCTCTCTCTCTCTCTCTCTCTCTCTCTCTCTCTCTCTCTCTCTCTCTCTCTCTCTCTCTCTCTCTCTCTCTCTCTCTCTCTCTCTCTCTCTCTGATGGGTGAATAACTGGCAGTGTTTTATCCAAATGAGAGCGTTGGCCATGCTCCCTAGTTAATAAAGCTGAAGCTTCATTGGGATGAAGGGATGAGGCGACTGACGGATGGAGAGCAGGAGAGACCAGGTGGAAGGGTGGAGCAGGGTAGAACTTTAATAAGAACTCCTCCTCTTATATCCCTGCTTGTTTTAATATGAATAACGGCTCTGGAATGGGAATGAATTCCTCGCCTACCCTGGCAGCAAGCAGTAGTCATTATTGCCAGAGGAGGGTTGAATGGCAGCCCATATACTGTATGCATGAGATCAGCTTTGCACAGGAAACAATAATAAACCTGAGAGGTGGGAAATAAAACAACAAACAGAAAAAATACATCATATCATAACCTGATTCCTTCAAAATTGTTTTTCTTTGCGTGATTCGTCCTCGTCCTCCTCTCTTTTTCTTGTTTTTCTCCTTCTTTCACTCGCTCATCCTAACAAGCGCCTTCTTTCATCAGCCGTCTGCAGCACCCGGTGTGAATGTGCCTCCAGTCACCCCCGGGGAGTCAGAAGGGAGAGCGTTGTTGTCTCTCCTCTCCATCTCTCCTCCACCTCTGCCTCTCTCTTTACTTTCACTCCTCTACAGGTGGTATTCTCTCTATCATTTGCTCTCCTCATCTATCTTTCTCTCCCCTGTCCTCCACAAACAAGTGTGTATCACTGTTTTGCTCTCTTTTCATGATGCTTTGTATAAAGTTGCTGCTTCATAAGTTTGCAACAACAGTATGTGAAGGAACCTGAGTTTATTGTCCTTATACATGTTCTGTTTCTGGATGGTGAATGACTTGCTGCTGCATAGATTGCTTCCAATTTAGCTGGGGATTCGATTGTGTCTCTGTGTGAGAGGCTTTTTTTGTGTTGGATGAGTTCTGTACGTTAGATTATGGTGATATAGTAATTAACACAGTGATTCCAGACCCTCTGGCAGACACACATGCACACACACATGCACACTAACACACACTAACACACACACAGCCTTTCTCCGCCAGTGATATAATTGGGCCTATACCTCACCAAGGGGAATCTGGGTCACACAAATGCCCATCACTATCTCTTTGATGTGTCATCCCACAGCCCGTCCGTTTCCTCGATCGCTATATCCGCATTTCAGGGAAACGTTGGCCATGTCAAAGTGGTAAAGGAATCCATTGTAGATCGTAGGTACAGTACATTTCACCATGGTAAGCCACTCCATACAGTGGTATCTACATACTCTGATCATAGGACATCCTGTGATCTATAGGCTGGCCCCATAACACAATTACATCCAATCTCAATACGAAAACACCTAACTTCTACTACTTGATTTATTTTTCAATTAGACTTCTCCATTGAAAGGATGTTTATTTAATGAAAAGGATGAGGGGGAAATAAATAAATAATACAGTAAAAACATCGTAGATTTGACATTGGCTTTCATTTTCTTTAATTTCCCTAGTGAAGGGTGGGGGAACATGCGTGTGTGTGTGTGTGTGTGTGTGTGTGTGTGTGTGTGTGTGTGTGTGTGTGTGTGTGTGTGTGTGTGTGTGTGTGTGTGTGTGTGTGTGTGTGTGTGTGTGTGTGTGTGTGTGTGTGTGTGTGTGTGTGTGTGTGTGTGTGTGTGTGCGTGCGCGCGTGTGTGTGCGTGTTTACCCACTCACGGACACTTAGTACTGATCCCAGCACGGATTAGACAACGTATTAGGACATCACAAGCACTCCCTTTCTGCTCCCAGCCATCGTCTTAACGAATAAACACAGTTGCGTTCAAGAGATTAGCTTTTTTTTCTTTCTTAAATGATGGGAAGGAAGGAGGGAGGGAGAGACAGAGGTTGGAATCTGAGCACTAAACGCTATTACTCCGCGGAATCAATCAAGGAAACATTCATAATTGCGCCTTTAATTGCTAGTAGAAGTGGAACCGTTTAAAAAAAAAACATTAACTCGAGAGACCAAAATCATTACAATGTTATACTGCAATCCCAATCGCATAAAAAAATATTCTATGAGGCTTTCAAAAACAAAAATGAAAACGTGTGAAATCACGCCTCATTTGAATGTCATTTATATGATGATTTTGGTTATATTAGCTTGAATTAACCGGTTGGGGAGCTATCCGGGGTAGCGAGGTCCAGAGGGAGGTTTGGGAGATAATGGGTCTAGACCATGAGACTGGTAATGTACAGCTAACACATCAGAGTTGGAGAAGATACTCCGCTCTCTCTAACCCGCATCAAATAGGGAAGTTCTGCTTCTAGCTCCTAAGCAACTTTGCGGTACTTTGTTTTTTTGTTATTAGTCCTATTTTAGTGTTATTACATACAGACTCCCGAGTGGTGCAGCGTTCTAAGGCACTGCATCTCAGTGCTAGAGGCGTCACTAGAGGCATTCGGCCATGATTGGGAGTCCCATAGGTCAGCGCACAATTAGCCCAGCGTCGTCCAAGTTAGGGTTTGGCTGGGGTAGGCTGTCATTGTAACTGACTTGCCTAGTTAAATAAAGGTTAAATAAATAAAATATTAACATATGGAAAGAACTTTTGGATATCAGAGCGGCGGTAATTCCCCAGCATTACGACCAGGAATACGACTTTCCCAAATTGTTCGTACCCTGAGGGCAATTGAAATGATTCCAGAGGCTGATCCAAAACACCGACGACGGAGAAGAGGTATTCGGAGTGGACTTCCAATCTGACTCAGGTGTGCACGCCATCCACCGCATCCAAGTATATTACTCGTTAATGTTCAGTCTCTGGATAATAAGGTAGACGAGCTCAGGGCAAGAATCTCTTTCCAGAGAGGCATCAGGGATTGTAACATACTCTGTTTCACGGAAACATGGCTCTCTCAGGATATACTGTCTTTGTCCATATAGCCAGCTGGGTTCTCAGTATATCGCGCATTCACGGAAACATGGCTCTCTGGGGATATACTGTCTTTGTCCGTACAGCCAGCTGGGTTCTCAGTATATTGCGCAGACAGGAATATAAAGAACTCTGCGGGAAGAGGAAAGGCGGGGGTGTATGTTTCATGATTAACCACTCATGGTGTGATTGTGATAACATACAGAAACTCAAGTAATTTTGTTCACCAGACCTAGAATACCTCACAATCAAATGCCAATCGTATTACCTCCCAATAGAATAACATCGACGATGCAAAGATATGGTGACTGAGCTAATCAGGAAGTGTATAGGAGATATTGTACCCACAGTCAACTTAGTGTATGTAAACTTCTGACCCACTGGAATTGTGATACAGTGAATTATAAGTGAAAGAATCTGTCTGTAAACAGTTGTTGGAAAAATTACTTGTGTCATGCACAAAGTAGATGTCCTAACCGACTTGCCAAAACTATAGTTTGTTAACAAGATATTTGTGGAGTGCTTGAAAAACGGGTTTTAATGACTCCAACCTAAGTGTATGTAAACTTCCGACTTCAACTGTATATACTGTATTCTATTCTACTGTAATTAGTCTATGCCACTTCGACATTACTCAAACTAATATTTATGTATTCCTTATTTCCATTATTTCACTTTTAGGTTGTGTGTATTGTGTGTATTGTTGTGAATTGTTTGATATTACTGCACTGTTGGAGCTAGAAACACAAGCGTTTCGCTCCACCCGCAATAACATCTGCTAAACATGTGTATGTGCCAAATAAAATTGTATTTGATTTGATGTTATGGCATCTTTAACCACCTGGTGACATTTTTTACTGAGCCAAAGCAGTATCTCTATCAAACAGACAGAGAGGTTATGTATATGCTAAGAGGTTCATAAAAGCTGTATGTTATAGTTTCTTACATCTCCTTGGAGCCTATAAGGGGTATAGGAGGAGGGTGGGTGGCCTCTTCTCAACAATACGATAACATATACTGTACACTGTATGAAGATCTCCTTTATAGATCCATGTTCTATATATTAAGATTCCCTTTAATCTGCCAATAACGTAGGAATTCTCAGTCATATTCAGTACTCATACCCTACAATCATTACCACTTAGCCCCATAGACAGCAACACCTGCATTCACCATAACCAACCACGTGTTTCATGGTTTAAATCAGAGGGTTTTATACCTGACTTCCCCCTCTCTCTATGGTGTGCCTCAGCTGCACTTCAGAAAGACATTGGGTATGCCATAGCTTAGTGAGAGCAGGTAAGAAAAGGGGAGGAGGGAGGATATCCCCCTCTCGCTCTCTCTCTCCCTCTCTCTTTCTCTTCTTCCCTCTCTCTATCTGATCCATCTGGCTGGGTGTATTATTTGAGCCCTGCTACTTATCCTCTCTTTTCAAGTGGGGCCCTTTTACATTTTTCAGCATGACCAGGTCATCAAAGGGATCAAAGCCCCAGCAGTAGCAGCAATCCCAGGCACTATTTTACACACTAACAAGTAGAGAAAATTATATCCCTGAGAGCCGGCTGGCTGCCGAGCCTGAATAACCCGGGCGTTCCGGGGAGCTCATCCGCAGAAATACCAGCGATCGCTGCAGAGGAAGAGCACAAAGGAGAGATGACCATTACAGAGACCGGGGTGACGCACTGGTGTGTGTTGGGGGTATGGGGGGGATGTGTGTGTGTGAGAGAAAGAGTTTGGTGTGTGTCTGCGTGTATGCACTTGTTTTACAGCATTCCTCGGTGTAAGAAATGGCACAAATAAAACATGTCAAGGTTTGCCTCATCGCGACATCTCTATCTGAAAATAATCTTCTGTCATTCAACTCAGACTTGAATATATTTTGACACTTGTTTTCTCCTCTCTTTCTCTCTCTCTCTCCCTCTCATTCTCTCTCCCTCTCTCTCCATCTCTCCCTCGTCTGTCTCTCATTCTCTCCCTCTCTTTCTCTTTGTGGCTCTTCAGCTGTCTTTATCTTCCTCTTTCTTTCCTTTCTGTCTGTCTTTTCTTTCTTTTTTCTCCATTTATTAATATGACAAATATAATGACTTCCCAACTCCTCAGAGGGGCTCAAATTCAAAAGCTACTTTTTTTCTATTTCTCTTTGTCCTTTTCTTTTAATGTTCCCCCTCTCTTCTTAATTCTTTGAATTGATAATACAAACTCCCATTGTGGAAGATAATGACAGGCAAACTCCTTGTCAGAAAAACTAACATCCACAAGTCTACTGAATAATCCTATTCTTATTCGTATTAGCCTCTCACAAAACATGAATTATTAAACTGAGCAGTCATTGTTGTGTCTGACCCGTGGTTCATTCACTCATCACATTTCATTCAGTGAACATGTTCATTTCTTAAGTGAAGGACACGTTGCTTGTAGTCAGAACACTTCCGGAACATTTAGTTCCTGGACCAGCTCACACTCTTAATCTCTGCAGTTTAAAACTGCTTGTTTGGTCTGACCACTTTTTTCATGAGTCAAACAAATAGCCCTCCCCTCCATTGATTCAAACCTGATGGATAGATACAGACTAACACCATGGCAACTACTGTACCTCAGCTGGTGAAAAAATATAATCTATGCTCTCAGTTAGTCGACACGTCAAAGAGGGAGAGAGGGACAGAAGCACAAAGTCTCTCTCCTGCTCTCATCAGGTGGAGAGTTGTCGCAGGCGGCGAATGTGGGTAAATTAAATGATTTAACCTTTGAGCAGGAAAAGGAAGAGACAGAGGAAAGGGAGAAAATGAAAGCAAGAGAGTGTGCAAGGAGAAAAGAGGAAAGACCTCTCCTGTTCCTCTCCTCCTGTCAGGGGTGGCGGTGTGTTGAGTTTGATGCCTGCGCTAAGGCTCTGTGGCTAATGAGGAAAGCACTAGACACTCATTAAAGTGAATGTGTGCGTGTGGAACAAGGGAGAAAGACAACGAAAGATGAAGCAGCCGCTCCATAGAGTAGAAAAGGCACTCATTAGAATAACTCATTCCCAAAGGCCATGTTAGCGCGCGGCGCTGAGCTGCATCCAGCTCCTCATCCTCACCATCCTCTCATCCCCCACGCCAGCCAAATCAACCCCCCGCCCCTCCCTATCCCCGGTCCCTGCCACTCATCTCAACGTCTAGATGAGGTGTCCCTGCTTTCACCTTCTTTTCCCTCCAGTCACATTGATGTTGTTTAATTAAGCTCTGGTTCCTCATATCAGACCTGGCTATAAATATGTTGTTATTCAAAGCATTTCTTCAGACTGGTATAATGAACAGAGCTGAACCCATGGAGAGGTAAGTGGCGGCTGCTGCCTCCTGTGTAATCCAACTCTCTAACGCTCTCTCCAACTCTCTCCGTTATACTGGTAGAGGTTTTCAAAAGAATGATGACTAAATATCCTTTGAGGTGTTGTCTAAGGGGAGGTAATGAATTGAGGTGGTTGTGTGTGTGTAGTGGTGTGTAGTGGTGTGTAGTGGTGTGTAGTGGTGTGAATGGACATTCTGGTAACTTGACCAATGTTTTACATTCAGTATCACTCCGTCAAGGGAAATATAATGTTCTTCTAACAGACATCTACATAGACTTCAGGATGTTGTGTATGGCTGGAAATAATCACAATTCATGTAAACATTGCAGTTTTGAAAACATAGCTTGTCCGCAAAAGGTGGTCTCTTGGCTCAATTTACCCCGGGTATGAAGTAAGTTGAGAATTGGGACAGGGTTATTTAAGCAGCCTACACATTTCTGTACTGAATGAAATATTACCACTTCCTTTTTAAAACCATATCTTTATATCCCAAACACAATTCAAAACAATCACAATCACTTTTGTGTCTTTTAATAATTTTAAGCATATTTTAGCACAGGCTTAACACCCAACAAACACTTTTTACATAGACCATGCCCTGATGTTACCTCATATCCGAGTCATAATGCCTTGCATTACGCCTGGGAAGAAAAACACCAATTAGCTTAACTTTCCATTGGCTCAACTTACCACAAGGCAAGCATGTTGACTATATTAGCCCACACAGCTACAAGGATCTACTTTCATGCTAGGTTTAGGACCTCATACTGAAGTTTATAGAGACCCCAACCGATGTATAGAACAATCTTAAAATGATCTACTTTGGTTTAGACGCAGGCATCATGAAACCTCTAACACAATACATTCATTTGACTTGGTGAAAAACATTTTTTTTGCTTAAAACTTTTCCCATGTGGATTCTTCCTTCACAGACTTCATGAAATTATTTTTGGGTATGGTTATCTAGAAACAAGGGGTGACTCAACTTACCCCACTCTCCCCTACTGTGTATATGTGTGGTGTGTACTGGGGGCAGGGGAGAAATAAAGGTTTGTAATGAGAAAAGTAGATAATTACTGTTCTGACACGCAGCCTCCCTCTGTGATGTCTGGTAGCCATCTCTTCCTGTGGGTGGGTCAGCTGTAGACAGCTTTCTCTGGACCAATGATTCTACGCAGTGTGAAGCACAGCACAGCGATGCAAAGCAATCACAGCTGCTGCATGTGGCATTAAGAGATGCTTTTCAGGAAGCAATGCGTTGTGTCATAACTCATCACTCCATTCACTTGAAATATTAATAGAGCCAGAATTTATTTTCAAAGCATATTCTCTTCATCTTCTTCCCACCTGTGTGAGGCAATAAGCCGCTGACACACACTGTCACAGTCACCGCTACACACACAGAAACACACATGTGTGCACACACACACACACACACACACACACACACACACACACACACACACACACACACACACACACACACACACACACACACACACACACACACACACACACACACACACACACACACAGAGTCAGTGAGTCAGTATGTAATCCTCCCACCTTCAAAGAGCGAGGCTTTATTCAAATAATAATTATCAAAAGCGTGTTGGAAATAAGCCAGTGCTTTCTCATAACAAAACAATCAAAGGCAGGGGGGTGAATTGTTGACAGCGCTGTCAAGTGCGTGTGTGTGTGTGTGTGTGTGTGTGTGTGTGTGTGTGTGTGTGTGTGTGTGTGTGTGTGTGTGTGTGTGTGTGTGTGTGTGTGTGTGTGTGTGTGTGTGTGTGTGTGTGTGTGTGTGTGTGTGTGTGTGTGTGTGTGTGTGTGTACTGTATGTGTGTGTCACTAGTGTGTGGAGGAGTGTGTGTGTCTCGTGTGATGTTGTAAACTCTGTGTGATGCGAGGCGCTCTCGCACCCTCAACCGGGTTTGATTCTTCCTGTCGAGCAGGTGACCTGGCATTTCAGTGACTTTTGGAGGTGTTACCACCCTGACATATTGTTCTCCCTACTGCTTCTGTCCCTGTATCTCACTCTACCACAGCCATCCTCCCTCCCTCTCTCTCTCTCTCTCCCTCTCTCTCTCATTGTCACTCTTCTCTCACTTTCTCTGCTTCTCACTATTTCTTCCCCCATCTTTTTCTCTCCCTCTAATTTTATCCCATCTCTCTCTCTTTCTCCATGAACCCGCCCTCCATCTCTCTCTGACCTCTCCTCCACTCTTTCTCTATCTCTCTCTGTTTCTCTTGTAAGTTGTTTTTCTCTTAGCGAGAGCCTTTAGTTTCCCCTGAGGAGCAACATTTGGGTAAGAGGGCAAACGAAAGGGGGGGTGGGGGGGGGGGGTGGATAGAGAAAGGACATGAACATGATTTATTCTGCTCTTCTCTTTCTCAAAAAATAAACTCACATTTCAGAATGAGGCCGTTTCGCCTCCTTGCCTCTTCCCGACTGTCTCCGCCACTCTATCCACTCACATTTTGATCAGGGATATTTAGCGGCAAAAGAAAAACTCCAATTATCTGTGCTGACGGTCTTTATGGAGCTATTGACCTCAACCTCCTTGTATCTTAGCAATTTAATTTAACCCGCGCTACGTGCTAACCGCTAATTAGATAGCATTTCCAAGGAAACTCACACCGGGAGCCCGGCGCGGGAGACAAAAGAGAAAGAGAGAGCGAGAGGTAGATTAAGAAAGAGAGCGATAGACATGTGGCTATGCTTTAATTGCTGCGGGGTCGACCTTGTTGGTGTTGTTGGCTAAAAAATGACAGTGGTTAAACGGTGAACTAACTGGCTGAGACAGAGAGAGGAGCAGCTGCTATCAGGTCTGTGAGAGAGGGAGAGGAGAGGAGGAAGAGGAGTGGAGAGAGAGAGAGAGAGAGAGAGAGAGAGAGAGAGAGAGAGAGAGAGAGAGAGAGAGAGAGAGAGAGAGAGAGAGAGAGAGAGAGAGAGAGAGAGAGAGAGGAGCTATGCAACATCTGCTTGTCTAAAGCTAGAAAGAGACAGTAAAAGCAAGAGTAGGCCATTGTGTTTCATTACAGTATCTCTATTGAGACAGTTGTGGCTCTTTAGCTGTTGATCGGGAACAAGAGGGAGGGAGAGATAGACAAGCGATAGACGAGAGTGGGACACAAGAAGGAGGGAAGATAGGGAAGTGGATATAAATGAGAGAGGGACCAAGGGAGAAACAAGAGAGGGGTGAGATGAGGAGTAAGGTGGCCCAGGGGTGCAAGGTCGATGCACCCCAGCCAAATCCATTACTTATGTCGGTGGAGCCGTCAGGCCCCAACTCCAATTAGCTGTTTCATTTCAGGGAGGGAATGTGACTGTGGGGAGACAGCCTAGCACCAATAACACCTCCTCAATAAACAACAGCCATCAGAGAGGGAGGTAGGGAGAGATGGAGATTAGAGACGGGGGAGTGTGTGTGTGTGTGTGTGTGTGTGTGTGTGTGTGTGTGTGTGTGTGTGTGTGTGTGTGTGTGTGTGTGTGTGTGTGTGTGTGTGTGTGTGTGTGTGTGTGTGTGTGTGTGTGTGTGTGTGTGTGTGTGTGTGTGTGTGTGTGTGTGTGTGTGTGTGTGTGTGTATACACGCTGGCTCATTCATGCCTGCTCCATAGGAGAAATGTCCCCTGCCAACCAGCACATAAAAAAATCATGGAGCACCTCCATTCTCCAATACTGCTGTGTCTTGCCGGTTTGCTGTGTGTGTGTTCTTACGTACCTGTGTGTGTGTGTGTGTGGATGGTGCTGCTGTTTGTCAGATGGGCCCATTAATAAGACTTGGCATTTATTACCTTTAAGTGATCCAGTGTGTGTCTGGCTGCCAACTCTCTCTCTACTAGCTAATCCTCTTATGTTATGTGTGTCCCCAGAAAACATTGTGTGTGTGCGGGGGGGGGGGGTGCTTTCTCTGTCTTAGTATGATTGATGAGAAAGCTTGTGTGTATTTGTGTGCAGGTTTGGGGATTGCATGGATATTGCATGTGTTAATGTGCGTGTGTGTGTTTGTCTCTGTTCGGATGTGTGTGTGTGTGTGTGTGTGTGTGTTTGTCTCTGTTCGGATGTGTGTGTGTGTGTGTGTGTTTGTCTCTGTTCGGAGGTGTGTGTGTGTGTGTGTGTGTTTGTCTCTGTTCGGAGGTGTGTGTTTGTGTGTGTGTTTGTGTACATTTGTGTCCCCCAGTATGCTGGCTCTTTGCAGGGATTAGAGTTGGTGCTGGAAGCCTCTTAGCCCACTTAGCCACAGCTCTCTGCCTCGTCTAATGGTACTTCAGCCACCCAGACTGAATCTCTGGGCAGGTTCATTGGTGGACGCGTTGCTTGGACGCCCACATCCTCTCTTCTCAGAGTCTGAAAGGGAAAGTTGACTTGGTAGGCTGCGACATCATTGTCTAAATCAGGAGACTTTAATGACGTTAGGTGTTTCGTCACAGCAGGCAAAATAAATTGCACTGTGTGATTTTGGTGAATCTGTTTTTAACTAAAGCATAAAACTCTTACTAAATCTGATTACTCACATAAAGTGATGGGAGAGTGAGTAATCTGTGTGCGTGTGTGTGCGTGTGTCTGTCTTTTTCTCTGTGTCTTTTTGCTTGTCTGTGTGTGCGTGTGTCTGTCTTTTTCTCTGTGTCTTTTTGCTTGTCTGTGTGTGCGTGTGTCTGTCTTTTTCTCTGTGTCTTTTTGCTTGTCTGTGTGTGCGTGTGTCTGTCTTTTTCTCTGTGTCTTTTTGCTTGTCTGTGTGTGCGTGTGTCTGTCTTTTTCTCTGTGTCTTTTTGCTTGTCTGTGTGTGCGTGTGTTTGTCTTTTTCTCTGTCTGTTTTTTTGCTTGTCTGTGTGTGCGTGTGTCTGTCTTTTTCTCTGTCTGTCTTTTTGCTTGTCTGTGTGTGCGTGTGTCTGTCTTTTTCTCTGTCTGTCTTTTTGCTTGTCTGTGTGTGCGTGTGTCTGTCTTTTTCTCTGTGTCTTTTTGCTTGTCTGTGTGTGCGTGTGTTTGTCTTTTTCTCTGTCTGTTTTTTTGCTTGTCTGTGTGTGCGTGTGTCTGTCTTTTTCTCTGTCTGTCTTTTTGCTTGTCTGTGTGTGCGTGTGTCTGTCTTTTTCTCTGTCTGTCTTTTTGCTTGTCTGTGTGTGCGTGTGTCTGTCTTTTTCTCTGTCTGTCTTTTTGCTTGTCTGTGTGTGCGTGTGTCTGTCTTTTTCTCTGTCTGTCTTTTTGCTTGTCTGTGTGTGCGTGCATGTGTTCTGAAGGCAGCCCTGTTGAGTTAAAGTGAGAGGGATGGTTTACATGGAGAACATAAATGTGTTCTGAAGGCAGCCCTGTTGAGTTAAAGTGAGAGGGATGGTTTACATGGAGAACATAAATGTGTTCTTTGGCTCTGACACTTCCTCTACTCACACTGGCATGTGGTGTCAGCTCCCAAACAGATCTATTACTTAATTGAAGGATGCATTGAGTGGCATGCACCTGGGGGGGTGTGTGTGTGTGTGTCTGATGGCTTGCGCTAGCTTACAGTAATAAGGTGATCTAATCTAATCGTGTCTCATTGTTTATTTGACAAGGCTCCCCTAGGGTGCCGTTACTTTGTTTATGCATAGATTTGTTTCTCTGTGTGTGTGTGTGTGTGTGTGTGTGTGTGTGTGTGTGTGTGTGTGTGTGTGTGTGTGTGTGTGTGTGTGTGTGTGTGTGTGTGTGTGTGTGTGTGTGTGTGTGTGTGTGTGTGTGTGTGTGTGTGTGTGTGTGTGTGTGCGTGCGTGCGTGCGTGCGTGCGTGCGTGCGTGCGTGCGTGCGTAAATGTTGATGTGTGTTTTCATTTTACACAGCTATAGCACTTTGAGCTGTTCACTCAAATTGTCTCATTCATTTCGTAATGGACAGCTGGTGTAAAAACGGCGAGAAAGACGTTAGTGTGCTCTCCTCGTCAGGTTGAATTGAGCGGGGGTGTAGAGGAGAGGAAACAGAGGGAACGTGGTCCTTACTGCTGTCACTAACAAGACCATTAGTGTTACAGTGCTGCTCTGGCATTTGCCATCATGCCACAACACTCTCCCATCCGCTTGTTACCTGTCTAAAAAGTCATTTACATCATTCACATATCCAGCATTCGCCGCAGTTTAAAATAAGGCCATGTATTAGGGTGCTATGACAACCCAGAAGTAAAACTGTATTAATAAAGAGACATTTCTACAAATGTAGACACCGCATTTCAAAGGAACGTTTCTATTTCATATTTGAGGATGTATGCCCATCCACGTCCTGTATCAAGGCATAGTGTTAGACATAAAAGAAGGGCTCTAACTAGTTCTATGTGTTGAATCTGGGCGTATGTATGTGTTCCTTGGCAGGCGGTCTATCTAAGTGATAGGAACACAGTGTGGATACAGAGGGAGCTGAATGTAGTTGAATGTCCGCATATTAGCTGTCCCCTGCGATGACCGTCGTCTCATTAGGTTGGGGACGTTTAGCAGTGCCTGAGCTACATCACTTCATGTCCCCACCTTCGCCTTGTGTGCTATTCATTCTCACCCTCTCTAACTCTCTCGTTCCCTCTTCCCTCGCTGCTGCGGGTCCAAACACAAGTCTTTCATTTACTCCCAAATGCCACCCTATTCCATTTATAGTGGACTACTTTTGACCAGGCCATATAGGTGTCTGGTCAAAAGTAGCGTACTACATAGGGAATAGGTTGCCGTTTGACATGCTGCCATAAAGGGCAGTCATGGTTGGAGGTTCCTCTGCTCTGGCTCTAATAGGGATGTTCTATTGATTAACAATGTGCTGATCTTGTCCCCCTATCCCTGCTGGGGAGGAAAAGAAGAGGGCGAGAGATGAGGTGGAGAGGGGGGAGAGAGGGGGAGTAGGGGAGAGGGTCAGTATCAGTCACAGTGCTGAGGCCTTAATGAAACACCCTTACATATGTGTGAATTCACTCATGCACACACACACACATAAACACAAACACTCACTGACAGGCCCACACTCCACTCGCACATAACTAACAGAGGCTGTAAGGCACGTGTGTCAAACACAAGGCCTGTGGGCCGGCAATGATTTGGTAAGTGAATACATTTTGGCCCGCTTCCATACCGCCTAAGATGCGCTGCACTACAAGTCACAGCAAGCACTGCTAACATGCTGCACGCCGAATGGCAGTGCATTGCCACACATACACCCCTCCTCGCAGACCACCCTGCCACACACAGGCACACATACCCACACACCCACACACGTGCCAGCCAGGGCACTGTACCATATAATCACAAATGGCACTGACTGAATCTTCTACCAGACCGAAAGTTTAAACATGTTGTAGGCTAAATGTCCATGCCAAGTTTCAGTTCCAATGAGTCATTGCTGTAGCCTACAGAATATGTCATCTTTGTTGTCAAACAGACAAAGGATTCATACGCGGGTATAAATTACTACTGAGGGACAACAGGACACACAAGTGTGTATAAATGAGTCAACAGTTCAGTCATCTACTTTATGAAACTACAACCTGTTGTGCTTGCATTGGTGAATTCAACATCAATTGCGCTGCTATCATGTGTCCCGTTTACAGCGCGCAGTGGAGGGAAGGTGTACAGACACATGCCACAGTCCTAGCTAGACTCAGCAGAGATTTTAGCATGTAAATCTTGGCGGGGCAAACACCCAAAAAATTGAGATGCATGCCAGAAAATCCACTACACAACACAACACTAAACAATACATTAGTTGCACTATAATGGTGCCCAAACGGTGCCCACACACTGTTAGGGCATACATAAAGCTGTCCCATCAGCAGAGCTTTCCTTTCAGCACCATGGAGTGAATTCTTACCACCGCTACCCTGGCTGTCAGCGGAGCCTTGTCTGGCAGCGAAACAGTTCATTTAGCCTCGTTTACTGCCTTTTATGGTTGACTTCTTAAACAAATGAGGTTTCTACTGACAATCGAGATGACATAGGCTACATGTTACCCACCAAGTCAGAACAGTATGCTAAGTTAAGAGGGGGAAAGGGGCAAAATTATTAGAATGAGGCACATGGGCTACTAACAGCTTACTACCCAACATACAGTATTACTTTCTTAGCTAGAGTATACATATCTCCCTGGCATATTACATCGTTATGCAGCAGCATACAATACATTTTTGGACTCACCTTGTTGTTCTGTGCTCACTTGAACATGAAGGTGGTGCGGCGGTCCTTCTGGTATTGTTTGTCATCAAAGTCTGGCATTCTCTGGATGTATGGTGCATTCAAGACTACTGGGAACTCGGTAAAAAAGGTTGAGTCAGTGATTCGTCAGTGATCTTCAGGTTGGAGCTCTAGAAAGAGGCCAGAGTTCCCGACCTGGAATTCCGAGTTGGAGGAACATTCAAAACTTATTTTCCCAGTTGGAGCTCATTTTTTTCAAAGTTACCAGTTGTCTTGAACTCACTGAAGTCTGAGATTTCCCAGTTCCGAGTTTCCAGTTGTTTTGAACGCAGCAGAAGTAATGCTGCATTGACAGCATGGCCAATGTATTCAACCTTTTCTGGCCCATGGCGTTGAATGTGAATGTTTATCCTTTTACGCTTGGAAAAGAGGCCTTGAACCCCGACTTGGACCACACACCCTCTCCACTGAATAGCAGGCCAGTGATTGCTTTGCAACGGTTACAGTTAGCCACTGATTCCATCCAAACCACTCATTGTTGAATTTGCGATTTCCAACTTGTTGTGTAATGTTTTTGTCTAATGGCCGATGAGCACCGATATGTTTTATCTATATTTATAATGATGACTGCTTGTCTAGCTTGCTGGCCAAGATTTGGAAAGTATGATGTTAACAGGATCAGTCCATTCAAAGCTACGGTAGATATAACGTCATTTGACGTAATTTTATCTGTGGCCAATGACCTTGATCCTTCCTGTATGGGTGCTTCTAATGTAAATCTATGGCAGCACCCAAGGGGCTTGAATTTCCGTGCTCTCCCCGTAGACTTTGTGGTGACGCATTGTCCCCATGAGTGATAAAACACTGAGCCAATCACAGTGCAACTAGAGAACATTACCAACCCATACGCTCCGTATTTGCCGCTGGTTGCCCCTTCACCACAGAAAGCACTGAGCTAGGCTGAAACACCTGCATTTTGGAGCTGCCTTACTCAAGAAAGCAAAAAAGAGACCATGTTTGTATCCGGCTATATTAACAAAATTCTTACATTGTTTGCAAACTGATATGTGACATGTATTAATGCCAAAATAACATGCTAAACAGGCAACAACAACAAAAACAAATATATATATATATATTTCAAGTATATATATAAATGTATATTTATTTTATTCACCTGCCCTGAATGACGGGTCGCCACTGGCTAGACTCCAAAAATTTTGCAGTCTGGCTTCGGTTTTTAAAGCTTGACAATGAATAACCAAGAAACAAAACCTGCAACAAAACACCATGCAAATGAAAAACACGTAGGCCTATTACAGCAACATTTGAACAGTAACCTAGGCTGGCTGTAACTAGATCTCACAGTCTCACGACCTGGCTGACCATACAGCAATGCTGCATTCAACTCCAACTAGATACATTTTTGTTATTTGGAGTTATACTTTTTGAATAGGGTTGCAGCATATAATAACCATCTGCAATCATAGTAGCAAAGGCTGGACAAATATTATTTATTTCTTATTTTCTTTTAATATTTTAAAATGCTATATACAGTGTGATGGAAAATGTTGTGTTGGTGCTTTTCTAGTAACCAATTTCTGTGTTCATGCAAGTGATTGATTGGCCCGAATCCTTACTATCAGTATCTGCAATTTGGCAGTACGCCCAGACCCTTGTTTTGAGAACGAAAGATATCTCAGTTTCAAGGTCTCAGCTTAGAGAGAAGAAGCCTCGTGAGGTATTGGTCTGTCACATGCATGACCCAGTATTGGTAGGTCACATGAATGAAGCAAACGTTAATGATGAGTTAATTATGAATGATGAATAAGCTAAATCATGCAAATATAACTTGTCTGCAGTATATAAAAGAACAAACGGGACTGCCCCGGTAGAGCTCCTGATCGACATGTTTACTTGGTGCATTGAGGTGGTTGGAACCTCTCCAGTGCGCTGATGATAAAGAATGATTCATTTAAGATTGACTTTGAATGTCCCTGTGTAGAATTTCCACGACCAGGATGATTCGTTGATGAGGAGCTTTCCAGTGGGGGTCTGCGAGGAAAACCGGTGGGGCATTTTATGAAGTGTGAGGAAAATACCTGTCTGACCAAAAGAGGACAAGACCCACCCAGACCAGACCCTTACTGTGAGCTGCACAGGAGGAGACACAACATCCGCGAACAATTGAGGGACACGGCAACTGATTTCCCTAAGTCAATTTAAATTAATTTGTATAAAAATTGAAGAAATATAAGAAAACCAAGAAAACTAAAGTTCCTTTATGGATCATTTGATAAAGATGATGTTAAAGTACTGTACAGGACTTGACTTACCCCTAACCAATAAAACTATTAACTTCTCTGGGATATGTGGGACGGTAGCGTCCCACTTGGCCAAAAGCCAGAAAAAATGTAGCGCGCCAAATTCAAATATATTACTATAAAAATCAATCTTTCATGAAATCACACATGAAAGACACCAAATTAAAGCTACACATGTTGTGAATCCAGCCAACATGTCTGATTTCAAAAAGGATTTACGGGGAAAGCACACCAAACAATTATGTTAGCTCAGTACATAGCCACAGAAAAACACAGCCATTTTCCCAGCAAAAGATAGTAGTCACAAAAATCAGAAATAGAGATAAAATTAATCACTAACCTTTGATGATCTTCATCAGATGACACTCATAGGACATCATGTTACACAATACATTTATGTTTTGTTCGATAATGTGCATATTTATATCCACAAATCTCGGTTTACATTGGCACCATGTTCAGAAATGCCTCCAAAATATCCGGAGAAATTGCAGAGAGCCATGTCAAATAACAGAAATACTCATCATAAACTTTGATGAAAGACACATATTTTACATATAATTAAAGATACACTTGTTCTTAATGCAACCACTGTGTCAGATTTCAAAAAAACTTTACATAAAAAGCACACCATGCAATAATCTGAGACGGCGCTCAGATATAACAATATTTCTCCGCCATGTTGCAGTCGAAATTACATCATAAATATTCCCTTACCTTTTATGATCTTCATCGGAAAGCACTCCCAGGAATCCTAGTTCCACAATAAATCGTTGTTTTGTTCGATAATGTCCATTACTTATGTCTAAGTAGCTACTTTTGCTAGCATGTTTAGTGCACATGTTCAAACGCTCGCGCAAGTGCAGGCGAACTCGGACAAAAACTTCCAAAAGTTATATAACAGGTCGAATGAACTGGTCAAACTAAGTAGAGAATCAATCTTCAGGATGTTGTTATCGTATATATCCAATAACGTTCCAACCGGAGCATTCCTTCATGTCTGTAGAAGTTATGGAATCTAAGGCGATATCATGAGGAAAGCGCATGACCAAGAACTGGCAATCTGCCAGACCACTGACTCATTCCCCTCCCATCCGGCCCCACAACACAGCATAAGCTTCATTCCACGTTCTACAGACTGTTGACATCTAGTGGAAGGCGTAAGAAGTGCAAACAGATCCATATCTTACAGGGAATTGAATTGGCGATGAGTTGAACATTGACCAGTCTCAGAATTCTCACTTCCTGTTTTGATTTTTTCTCAGGTTTTTACCTGCCATATGAGTCCTGTTATACTCACAGACATCATTCAAACAGTTTTAGAAACTTCAGAGTGTTTTATATCCAATAGTAATAATAATATGCATATATTAGCATCTGGGACAGAGTAGGAGGCAGTTCACTATGGGCACGCAATTCATCCAAAAGTGAAAATGCTGCCCCCTATCATAAAGAAGTTAACACTTATGAGATTTCCTCCACCCTGGTAATACATTTTGAAATAAACCCCATATCCTGTTAAATAGACCCAATTATTTTCTGTATTCACCTACTCAACCATTTAGCTTGCTAGGTAGAGACTTATTATGGACAGAGCACCATGCCATCTAATAGGAGACTGATAGACAGTGCAAGCCCAGTTAATACATATGGATCCCTCCAAAGCATTACATATGAATCTTAAAATAATAGACGTTTAATAAATATTGAGGCAGAAAGTGAACATCCAACAGAGATTGGTAATACAAATATAGAGTGATATTGTTAGGGTATACTAAAATGATAACAATGCCTTCCAATATGGAGAAAGTTATTATGTTTGTGTTGTCTTGTTTTAAACCTTGCAATAGGGGGGAAAGCAGAACATTGTTTGAGAGTGATCTGAGTGTATTAGCAGTAGTGATTGAGGTCTTCCTATTGGGGAGGGAGTCCAAGTTGAGGGAAACAGATATGGAGACTAGTGAAAGTAACAAAGTAAATGGTAATTGGCTTTCAGATTGCACTCTAATAATGCAATATCTTAGTAATTTGAAGAATTCAATACAAGGTCACATGACAAAAATGAGGGATTGAGCATTAGGACTGATATTAAATTAGAGGCAGCCATCTGGTGTTTGGGTTGGAGATAAGCTTCCTGTGGAACAGTAGATAGCCGCCAGTACACACTGAACTCAAGCAGGCTGTAAGGGATACAGCCTGCTTGAGTGGAGAAATTTGGGACAGAGGTATGAATAATTAATTGAATTAGACACGTTTTTGACCATTTCCAATTATTATTAATAATTGTTCTATAGTTTGGGTAGCACCAGTGATTTAAATTAGAAGGTAATGTCATCTAAAACAATAATCTGTGTTCCATTACGTGGAATAGTGTCCAGTGAGTCAAGTAAGTAATATAATCTAAAACAATAATCTGTGTTCCATTACATGGAACTGTGTCCAGAATAAGTAGATCCAAGTAAATGTTTTAAGCACTGAATATTGAGCTGATAAGCCAGCACCAACTTTTTGAAGGTCCTAGCAGATTTGTTAAACAACAGGTTTCATATCTTGAGTAGTTTATGTCCCAGGGACAGTTTGTACAGAACTGTATGTCAATGCAACAGCTCAAAATGTCAATGATTACAAGAGAAGGGCTCTGGGATTGTTTACTTTTGAAGGTGCCTATTCCGCTTGATGGGACCCTGTATCGTCTGATGTGTGTGAAGTACAATTCTGTATACGTATGGGTTTATAAAGACTTCCTGCCCAAAATTCAGTAAAATCGATTAAGATTAAGATTTTTTTAGGACTGATTAAGGTGTTTATTTTCTTTCTTCCAGGACATTTTGGAATGTCCGCTACCAACATTTAAAAAATATATTTGCCAATGGTTCTGTGTCTCTCCCTTTCAGTTTCAAGGTCTCAGTTTAGAGAGTAAAAGCCTCGTGAGCTATTGGTCTGTCACATGCAAGACCCAGTATTGGTCGGTCACATGAATGAAGCAAAATGTTAATGATGAATTAATTATGAATGATGAATAAGCTAAATCATGCAAATATACAGTAACTTGTCTGCAGTATGTAAGAGAAATAACGAGACTGCCCGGTAGAGCTCCTGATCGTCATGTTGGTGCATTGAGTTGGTTGGAACCTCTCCAACCTCTCCATAAAGAATAATTCATTTAAGATGGACTTTGAGTGTCCCTGTGTAGAATTCCCACGACAACAGAATCCTATGTAAATAGGAAACAGTAAGTGGACATTATAAAGGGCAGTTTTAGGCCTATACAAAAAATAGGCCTAACATAATAGTCTATGTCTGGCCCGCAAATGTATTGTACCTTTTCAATATGGCCGGTGCGCTGACTGAGATTGACACCCCTGCTGTAAGGTGTAACATCTTATCGTCCATCCTTCGGTATATCATGTTTCAAGCATAATGACAAAGTATCCAGGTATTTCTGTGTGTCGTTAATGAGCAGTTTATCCTTTGATGAAACAAATGACATCTGATAGTGGCTGGTATTATCCCAGTGAAATGCGATTATACGGCTGAGTGGATATCAGTCACTCCGACTGTGCTGCTGTGTTCTTTGTGTTCAGGAGAGGAAAGTGTTTTGTTCCATTTTATTACCTCTGTCCATCACTCCTAAAACAGTCTTTACAGATGAAAAAGGAAAAGCACTTTGACTGGAACAGAGAAAAAGGGATTTCTGTAAGTTGAAAATAAACCCCCTGGAAGCGAGGTGCACATTTGTTCCTTGAGATGGAGAAATGCACAGAGATGGGAAGAGGGATGGAGAGGGTGAGAGGGGGAGAGGGTGAAAGGGGGAGGGGGAGGGAGATAGAGCGAGAGAGAGGCAGAGAAAGAGAGAGAGAGGTAAGTAAAGGTAATTGAAATGGTAGAGCTCTAACATCAGCCACTGTGTCCATCAACATCCATACACTGTGGGGGAGAGAGTGGTCTGTGTGTGTGTGTGTGTGTGTGTGTGTGTGTGTGTGTGTGTGTGTGTGTGTGTGTGTGTGTGTGTGTGTGTGTGTGTGTGTGTGTGTGTGTGTGTGTGTGTGTGTGTGTGTGTGTGTGTGTGTGTGTGTGTGTGTGTGTGTGTGTGTGTGTGTGTGTGTGTGTGTGTGTGTGTGTGTGTGTGTTTTCCAAGCCCTATCCATAGTCCACAGCTGTAGCTCTTATGAGAATCACCGAAAAAATCCCCCATGAAAGCGATTGCTACCTTTCCCATTTCAACCGTCAGCAAAACAATTGATGGTTCAGTATTAAGATAATCAACAGATGTTGCTACATATTAATGGTAATAATGATTGTGTCCCTTTGGTAAATTACTGTCTGTCTGGGGAGCAGTTATACACACATATACACACACATACTCACACACAAACACTTATAACCAACCACATGCAAGATCAGACACACACACACACAGGTCCCCACTCAAAACCACACACAGCTCTCCCTCAGGCCGAGCCACACAGAGACATTGGCGAACAGTGTCTGTCCCGACCGAGCCCAGTTGACTGGCAGGGGATGTATATATGAGTTTATTTAAGCACTTAGAAGGAGTCGATAGTCTCTTAATGTCAGAGGGAGCTGAGAGAGGAGTCCTCTCCTGATCTGCTGTTTGAAGAGTGGCACAGAGACACCTCTGTCAGGGGAGATAAGGCGAGCACAGAGCAGAGAGGACGGAGCTGAGCGAAGCGCCAAATGACTGACTGACTGACTGCACTGCTCTGCACGCCACGCTCAATCACTCTGGAAACCAAATAAATGAAGTCAAATCAAATGTATTTAAAAAGCCCGTTTTACATCAGCAGATGTTACAAAGTGCTCATACAGAAATAAACTGAGAGAAAGGGGGAGAGACCAAGAAGGGGAAAGAGAGAAGAGGGAAGAATGAAGGAATGAAGTGAGAGAGAGAGAGAGAGAGAGAGAGAGAGAGAGAGAGAGAGAGAGAGAGAGAGAAACGAGAAAGGGTGGTACAAAGAGAGAGAGAGAGAGTTCTTTTCAGGATGGATAAACATGAAGAGTCTCTCCCTCCCAGCTCTGTATGACAGCGTGAGTGTTTCACCCTGATTGTGGCTCTTTGAAGTAATGTGACTTGAGAGTTATGTTGATGTTCTGTCTTACTATCCGTAGCCCGTATCACGATCAGCCCCCTGTGAGGGAATTGGAGCAGACTAGCGAAGCGCTACATACATACAGCAGAGTGCATAGCATCTAGCACATTAGGTACGCATCACAACTGGAATGAGCACACACTCAGATTTTATCACTACAAAAAAACGAACCATGCAAGATAGAGGCTGATTACCCTCAGAGCAATTCTACGTCACTTTCAGTCGGAAAATGTTATACAAAGTGTGCTGAAAATGTGTTTTCCTGATATGACCTATGACCTCATTAAAGTGCTAAACTCATGGGGGGGGGGGGGGTTTCTGGGAGTTGTAGTCATTTCAGTGCTCATTATGTGTGATTCTAGCATGGGTCCATCATTAGAACAGTCCCTGTGAGCAGCTCATCAAAGACTAGTCAGTCTATATCAGCATTACTATGGCCCCAGAGGTAGATAGTAAAGTGCAGAGGGCCACACAGCCAGGCATCACTATCATAATTGCCCTGCATTCTACAGAAATAACATGTGTGCAGGAGTGTGTGTGTGTGTGTGTGTGTGTGTGTGTGTGTGTGTGTGTGTGTGTGTGTGTGTGTGTGTGTGTGTGTGTGTGTGTGTGTGTGTGTGTGTGTGTGTGTGTGTGTGTGTGTGTGTGTGTGTGTGTGTGTGTGTGTGTGTGTGTGTAGCAATTTCTCCAGCTCTTTATTCTAATTATTCTAATTGCCCTACATGATGACGACAGGCAGCATTCGATTGCCGACAAAAACACAGATTCTGGCAATTTCAAAACAACAAAAAGGTGCTGCCTATCTAACGAAGCCTTCATCTCTGAGCGTGTGGGTGAGTTTAGCTGGGTGTGAGTGATTGGGGGGGGTTAATGATCCGTTTGTAGCTTCCTGCTACTTGATTGTGCTCGGCAGGACTGGTAATTTGATATTGTCATTGTCATTCAGAGTAGTGGAGAGTCTCATCTCGCTATTTTAACCAAGCTGTTTCTACCATCTTGATCCCAGACGTACCTGAGGCTCTGTAATTACCATTTCTCCCAGCCTTTCTATATTTGTTTAACAAACACGCCAGTGCAACTGCCGACACACACTCACAGGAGTACAAACAAGAGTGCATGAAGGCACACACACAAACACGCGTACATACACCAGTGCACACACATGCACACAAACGCAATCTCACGTTGTGACTAATCACCCCTCACTCACACACACTGTAGTTTGATGATTTTAGAGGAGTATGTGTGTGTGTGTGTATGTGTGTGTGTGTTTCTGTGCTGTAGTCAAACGCTTGTTTTGGGATGGTTTAGGTCCCAAGGAAGAGAAGATGATCAGGACACTCTCGTTGAAAGTCTTCATTAGCATAAAGTCACCATGCTGTTTGTTGTGTAGATTATTCAGTGTGAGTAGAAAATGTGTGCAGGTGTGCAGGAGTCAGGGCCACGGCTTGATTGTAAAAACAGCTTGATAGATGCAATTGATATTCATCTTCCATCAGAAAGAGGACACAGAGTTGACATTGTGGAGCACAGTGGCGACCTGTCATTCATTTTGGCATTAATACTCATCACATATCAGTTTGCAAACAATAACAACAACAAAAATAATTGAGTTAATAAAACTGCATACAAACATGGTCTCTTTTTTGTTTTCTTGAGTAAGGCAGCTCCAAAATGCAGCTGTTTCAGCCTAGCTCAGTGCTTTCTGTGGTGGTGGGGCAAGCCAGCGGAAAATAGAGTGAAGGAGTTGGTAATGTTCTCTAGTTCAACCGTGATTGGCTCAGTGTTCTGTCACACATGGGGACACTACATCACCGCAAAATTTACAGGGAGAGCTAGAAAGTTCAAACCACTTGGGTGCTGCCATAGAGTTACATTAGAAGTGCCCATCCAGGAAGGCTCAAGGTCATTGGCCACAGATACAATTATGTCAAATAACGTTATATCTACCGTGTCTTTGATTGGACTGTCAACATCAGACTTTCAAAATCTTAGCTAGTAAGCTAGACAAGCAGTCATTATCATGAATCAAGTCGACAATCTACTGGCAAATCCTTTTCAATCGTTGTCATATGAAGATAAATTATAGATAAAATGTGTCGGTGCTCATCGGCCATAAACATTACACAACAAGTTGGAAATCGCAAATTCAACAATGAGTTTAGAAGGAATCAGTGGCTAACTGCAAGCGTTGCAAAGCAATCATTAGCCTGATATTCAGTGGAGAGGGTGTGGGGTCCAAGTCTACGGTTAAGGGTCTCTTTTCCAAGCTTAAAATAATAAACGTTCACATGCAACACCATGGGCCAGGGAAGGTTGGATACATTGGCCATGCTGTCAATCCCCCATGACTTCTTCCACATTCAAAATAACCGGAAACTCAGAACTGGGAAATCTTAGACTTCAGTGAGTTCAAGACAACTGGGAACTCAGAAAAAAACAAGCTCCGACTGGGAAAATACATTTTGAACAGTCATCCAACTCGGGAACTCTGGCCTCTTTCTAGAGCTCCGACCTGAAGTTCACTGACGTCATGATTCAACTTTGTTTTTTTCAGAGTTCCCAGTTCTCTTGAAAGCACCATCAATCCAGAGAATACCACACTTTGATGACAAAGTACAAGAAGGAACACCACTACCTTCCAGTTCAAGTGAGCACAGCACAACAAGGTCCAAATATTTATATTATGCTGCTGCATAAATTATGCAATATGCCAGGGAGATATGTATACTGTAGCTTAGAAAGTAATACTAAGTGTATATTGTGTAGTAATCTGTTAATAATAGTAATCCCATGTGCCTCACCCTAATAATTTGGTCAATTTCTTCCTCATAACTTAGCCTACTGTTCTGACTTGGTGGTGCACATGTAGCCTATAGCCTGTTTTACAGAAATGTCATCATCATATCTTGTAAAAGCTTTCATTGTCTGCTTATATGCCCCCTAATTTATCCTACGGTTCTGATTTGGTGTACAGGGAGAATACTGTAAGAACCCTGGCCCATGTTCTGAATTCTGTCGCTATACAGTTCAAAAGTGCTGAACAAATAGTTATATTGACCACATCCATTTTAGCTCGCACATTCATGTCTTAATCGAAATTACGGATTGCCTCTTATCCGCTCATCGTTCCCTTATGCAAAAGTTTGTACATCTCGATTGTCATTAGAAACCACATTTATATAAGCAAGTCAGCCATATCAGCTATGTTTTTTGAAAAGGCAGTAAATGAGGCTGAATGAACTGTTTCGCTGCCAGACAAGGCTCCGCTGACAGCCAGGGTAGCGGTGGTAAGGATTCACTCCATGGTGCTGAAAGGAAAGCTCTGCTGTTGGGACAGCTTTATGTAGGCCCTAACAGTTTGTGGGCACCGTTTGTCACCATTATAGTGCAATTCATGTATTGTTTAGTGGCTTTGCTGGCATGTATACTTTACTTTTTTGTTGTTGCCCCACCTAGATTAACACGCTAAAATCACCACTGGTGGAGCATGTAACGCACAGCAGAGAGCTGGAATGTGGCACACACTGAATAGAACTAAGTGTGTGAGGACTGTTTGTTTCTCTCTGAGGAGTACTCTAAGCACTTAAAGGAAGGGGAGAGTGGATTGTCACTCTCTGGGGTCTGGAGAAGGTGGGAAGCAAGTGTGTGTTTTCTGAGAGAGAGAGAGAGAGAAAGACACAGACAGACAGACAGACAGACAGACAGACAGACAGACAGACAGACAGACAGACAGACAGACAGACAGACAGACAGACAGACAGACAGACAGACAGACAGACAGACAGACAGACAGACAGACAGGAGGGGTGTAGCTGGTAACAGGCTAATGTAAAAAGCAGACCCAGTACTATGGGAAGATCTGACCATACGGTAATACACTTTACTGACTCCCTACAGGCTGTGGCAGCTGTTCACTTGATCTAATTGATGGCAGCTGTTCACTATCAAAAATCAAGGCTAAGGAGCAGAGCCACTGTCCTGACTGGCTATGTATATGAGAGAAAGCTGGTAGAGAAACAGTGTGAAAATGTTAGGTGAGTCTGTGGAGTCAGTTGATCAGCTATATTGTGGATTCTACAGGTATTTTTCCAGAGGTGGCTGGTGGGAGGAGCTATAGAAGGATGGGCTCATTGTAATGGCTGGAATGGAAGTAATGGATAGGTATCAAACATCCTCTTATAGCTCCTCCCACCAGCCTGCTCTGTATTTTACTGATCTCTTTGTAGCTTACCGGTGTTGGTTGTTTAGAGTCCTTACATACCACACCTGCCATACCCAGTGGCCACCTCACACCTGCAGGCATTTTATACCATCCATACATTACTCCCTATCTCTATTCCTCCAACTTATTATCTCTCTGTCAGTGCTGTCTCACCTGTTGCCTGTGCAGAGGTACAACACAGTAGTTTGACACTGTTCTGAGGTGTGTCTGTGTTTCCTATCTGGTCCGAGTCAGTCCAGGTACTGACTGGGGATAGAGGGTCCCTACTGTCACACGGCACATCCTGTTCCCCCATGGCCTAATTGGCTCAACCCTGCTTACAGCAACACTGTTACTAAGTTACTGCCCTGTGTGTGTGTGTGTGTGTGTGTGTGTGTGTGTGTGTGTGTGTGTGTGTGTGTGTGTGTGTGTGTGTGTGTGTGTGTGTGTGTGTGTGTGTGTGTGTGTGTGTGTGTGTGTGTGTGTGTGTGTGTGTGTGTGAGAGAGAGAGAGATAGACAGAGAGAGTTTCATGTATCCTCAAGCTCTGACACATCGTCTCTGGTTAGAAGTACAAATGTGACAAAATGTCCAGCAAGTGTCATACACTCACAAGACAGTCCTGTCATTGTGCGTGTATGTGCACATTTGTGTGTGTTCCTGTGTGAGCAGAGACAGAGCTTAAGAATGTTGTTCAGACAAAGACAAAGTTCATATTTATACTGAACAAAAATATAAATGCAACATGCAACAATTTGATATAAGGAAATCAGTCAATTGAAATTATTTAATTAGGCTCTAATCTATGGATACCACATGAATGAGCAGGGACGCAACCATGGGAGCCAGGCCCACCCAATCAGTATGGTGCATTTCTGAGATCTTTTAAATCAGCTCATGAAATGAGGGACCAACACTTTACATGTTGTGTTTATATTTTTGTTCAGCACATTTATGTTTTTCTCTGCTAAAGAATTCCTTTCAAATAGTTAACAGTAGTATCACCCAATATTTATAAGCTTATCCATTTCTCCAGCGTCCCACCTACTGGGTCCTAACTTTACCGTGCTTCTACACCTGCATTGCTTGCTGTTTGGGGTTTTAGGCTGGGTTTCTGTACAGCACTTCAAGATATTAGCTGATGTACGAAGGACTATATAAAATAAACTTGATTTGATTTGATGATCTCTCCAAGTAAACAAAGCAACATATATTTGACTTGATGACAACAAGACTAAACAACATATATTTGACTTGATGACAACAAGACTAAACAACATATATTTGACTTGATGACAACAAGACTAAACAACATATATTTGACTTGATGACAACACGACTAAACAACATCTATTTGACTTGATGACAACAAGACCAAACAACATCTATTTGACTTGATGACAACAAGACTAAACAACATCTATTTGACTTGATGACAACACGACTAAACAACATCTATTTGACTTGATGACAACAAGACTAAACACCATCTAATTGACTTGATGACAACAAGACTAAACAACATCTATTTGACTTGATGACAACAAGACTAAACAACATATATTTGACTTGATGACAACAAGACTAAACAACATCTATTTGACATGATGACAACAAGACTAAACAACATCTATTTGACTTGATGACAACAAGACTAAACAACATCTATTTGACTTGATGACAACAAGACTAAACAACATCTATTTGACTTGATGACAACAAGACTAAACAACATCTATTTGACTTGATGACAACAAGACCAAACAACATCTATTTGAATGGATCACAACAAGACTAAACAACATCTATTTGACTTGATGACAACAAGACTAAACAACATCTATTTGACTTGATGACAACAAGACTAAACAACATCTATTTGACTTGATGACAACAAGACTAAACAACATCTATTTGACTTGATGACAACAAGACTAAACAACATCTATTTGACTTGATGACAACAAGACTAAACAACATCTATTTGACTTGATGACAACAAGACTAAACAACATCTATTTGACTTGATGACAACAAGACCAAACAACATCTATTTGAATGGATCACAACAAGACTAAACAACATATATTTGACTTGATGACAACAAGACTAAACAACATCTATTTGACTTGATGACAACAAGACTAAACAACATCTATTTGACTTGATGACAACAAGACTAAACAACATCTATTTGACATGATGACAACAAGACTAAACAACATCTATTTGAGATGATGACAACAAGACTAAACAACATCTATTTGAATGGATGACAACAAGACTAAACATAATCTATTTGACTTCATGCCAAACTGCCTAAAAGCTAACCCCTGAGATTGCCCCTGCAGGACATAAATCAGGGCTGGGACGACACCACTTATACCAGGCTACCTATTCTCTCTTAACCCCCAGAACGGTGGCCGATGGAAGAGGTGAAGCAAGATGTTTCACTCTGGCCAAAATCTGTCCAAAATAAGCCCAGTGCGTTTCTTTGGGCTTATTTTGGACCTAAGCTGTGTTGCCTGCCTCCCTACCTTTTGGACAACGACTCCCATTGTTAGGGACATGAACATTTCGTCATTATGTACAGATCTCTGGAGATGGGCATTGATTTAGAATGCCATGTTTGTGTGTGTGTGTGGGTGTTTAATTTATGTCGTATACACTGATTGAACAGGGTTTAAAGCAGGTGTACAAGCCTTTTGTCAGAACACTTAGAATGTGAAATGTATGGTGGCGACCACTGGTCCTGATGACTCAACAAGATCTCTTAGTTTCCCTTCGAAATAACACGTATTACGGATTATCGAATCCGATCGAAAGTTGTTTTTGATATTTTTGTTTTAAGCTTATCCCAATCCTTAACACTAACCTTAATCATTCAGAGTTAATGCCTAACCTTAAGAATTCTGAGTTAATGCCTAAACTTAACCCTAAAGACTTCAAAATTTGACGTTTGAGAAACATGGATGAACGTCTAATTCTGACATGAGACTGTGAGAGCTTGTAGCACAAATCAGGGCTACCACTTCTAACAGGCTACCTGTTCCCCCAGTCATTACTCCAATCAGCAGCCAAGTAGTGAAGGATTACTCCCCCAGTCCTAATTCTACTTCCTGTGTGTGGAGAACTGTTACATTAGTCATCAGCCAGCTTGTTTACAATGTAATTTAGCCTCGCTTCTGGCGTTGCTGTTTGAGCTCAGCTTCCAGACTAGGGCAGCTCCTCCTAGCTATTCAGGGGGCCTGATTGGAGAACGGTGGGCTATAAGCATTGATTTAGAATATGTGTGTGTGTGTGTGTGTGTGTGTGTGTGTGTGTGTGTGTGTGTGTGTGTGTGTGTGTGTGTGTGTGTGTGCGTGCGTGCGTGCGTGCGTGCGTGCGTGCGTGCGTGCGTGCGTGCGTGCGTGCGTGCGTGCGTGCGTGCGTGCGTGCGTGCGTGCGTGCGTGCGTGCGTGCGTGCGTGCGTGCGTGTGTGCATGTTAAAGCAGGTGCACAAGCCTCTTGTCAGAACACTTAGAATGTCAAATGTATGGTTGCAACCACTGGTCCTGATGACTACCCACTTAGAAATGGCCACTTCCCAGATGTGTCTGTGTGCTCTACCATCTGAATCGTACTTTACAATTTTGATTAAGTTTTTCACCCACTCTTTCCTGTCTGTCTGGCTCACATTGGATCGTTCCCTGTTTTTGTAGTGTCTGTAGCGTTTTTCCTCACCTGGGTTGTGCAGTAATGTTTGCTTCCTCTTACGGTAGCAGGCCCATTGAAGCGTGTGATACATCATATTCTGAGTGTGTTCCGCCACGTCCTCACAGGGCTGATTTCCCACGGGGCGCAGGCGTTTGGCATGTTTACATTTAGTTCCTGTTTCCAACGCTAGATCAAACGCCTCTCTTCTGCGATGCACAATACTCAGCGCTCCAGAGGGAATACGTGATGACCTCGCCTGTTACTCCTAAAGAGAGGAAACACAAACACAAACACTTCAGGACACAGGGGAGATAAGCCACAGTATGTAGGCCAGTGTGCGTGTGTGAGTGCTTGCACATGTGCATGTGCCCTCTACGGTAGTAGAATGCACAATGGTAATAATGTAAGGAGTTTGTAAATCAATGGTGTCATGTGGTCTTCGGTCTCTCTTGGGATAGCTGTAGGTTAATGGCTCTATAGCTTGCTTATCAGCCTCACTCCTGACTCAGGTTCAAACAGACGGAAATGAATTGGGTCTACAGCCTCTGAAATCAATTCCAGACTATGTAATGTTAAGGCTCCCGTGTCAATCTTGTGGGTGAAAGGGGTGAACCACTGACATGAAAAAAACAACATGTTCTCATCTTGAACATGGTTCCCTCTCTCTATCAACTAGCCGGGTGAGACATGTCTCCTGTCTCTCTCCTGTCTTTTTTGGGTTTTTTTCTACTCTCCCCCGCTCGCAAGTGTTCATTCAAATGCTCTATCTACCTCTTTCACCTTTCTCCCCATCTCCTGTCCTGCTCTCTCCCCAAACAGTCTCTCTATCTCTGCCTACTTTCCTTCCTCTATCCCTCCCTCATCTCACCCTCTCTCTCTCCTAGTTTAAACTCTCCCACAGCTCTCTCTCCTCTCTGTCGTTTGATTCCCAGTCTGACAGGTACACGGTAGTATGCAGGCTAGTTTGGGTATAGGGTGTATGATTAGTATTGGTGGTTGTGGTGCACGGGGCCAGGCTCTGACACTTCCTCTCTGTCTGTGGGTCCTCGCTGGGCCCCGGCAGGGCGAGCCACTCAGGTGGAGCGAGGGAGAGACCTGCCGCTGGCTGTCAGTTTGATCGGGCCGCGGGATTGGCTGAGCACTGGTCCGGAAGCATGGATATTGCACAGCAGAGCTCATCTCAGGAGACCTTTAACCTCCAGCATGACAGCCGATAGAAAGTGCGTGTGTGTTTTCGTGTGAGTGCATCTGTTCTCTCTACCTCCCTCTATCTGACAGTCTATGTCTGTTACCTGCTTTTCATCTAATCCTTCCCAATCTCTATCCATCACTCTCTTTCCTCATCTCAGTCTTCTCTACTATATCCACCTTTCATTCTCCTCCTGTCACTCTCTCTCTCTCTCTTTCTTTCTCCCACTCTCTGCCGTAGAGGTAGAATCCTCTCCCTCAACCATTCATTAGTGGTAAATTCCTGTGGATTTATTTCTGTCCTCCGCTCCGTCATTCCCCTTCTATGCCACCTGTCTAATTTGAAGCGCAAAACTCTCCCTCTAGCGTGAAAATATTGCATCATTCATTGTCTTTCTAATTCCTAAAAAATATCACAGCTGCAACACTTAAGTTTAAATATGGGCATATTGCCCAAAGTGAATGGCTTGCCCATTCTAAGAGGCACATCAATTTGAGGAAATATTTTTGTTACATTTCCAGGAACACATAGAGACATTTTCTTAACTCAATTTTTTTAACTGCATTGTTGGTTAGGGGCTTGTAAGACAGCATTTCTCAATAAGGTCTACACCTGTTGTATTCGGCGCATGTGACAAATACAATTTGATTGGATTTTGATTTGATTTCATATCCACAGATACTGAAAATATCTTGGAGAAATGTGTATTTCTCCTATTGCTTGGGTTGGTCCCATCTCTCAATGTCTATCCTACCCTGTCAATAATACAGGGGGTCATATTCAACAACAATCTCTTCGAACCCCACTCCATCCCTGAAAACAGACAAAATATTGGTTGCTAGCTCATCTCATTCCTAGGTGATGGGTGTGGTGGCAGCCATTTTTCGCCTGGCTGCCCAGTGCTAAGCTGTTTTTGCGGTGGGTGGGCAGGGCTATATTCAGTTCAAATTGAACTGGGGGATGATTAGATGGCCACTTATTGATAAAGCCAGAGTAGTATTTTAGCTGTGGACAGGCATGGTGTGCTGTGTGTCCTGTATCAGGATGGAGACTGTGTCTGACTGGCTGGTACTGTGAATATACCTGGGAACCTAATGTCTGCTCCTGTACAGCTACAGTACACTGTATATGGTCTTTCTATAAACTACACTGGAAAACCTGTTACAGCTGTTGACAAGTCATTGATAATAATGTGCAATTTTTTTCATGTCATTACATTAAGATATAATGGGGGAACATACTGTATCTATACTCAGTCAAATTCACAAGTTGGTTTAAAACCTATGGTTATGTTTGCTGTCTTGTCGGATTTGTCCAAAATCGTGTGACATGAAACATAACTTTTCTGTCCTTGCATCTATGGCAGTGTCAGTTGTCGTTATATCATAAGTTAAGCATTAATCAGTTCATGTAACGTAGGCGCAGGGCGGCAGGAAACAAGTGCAGTTAGTGAGTTTAAAAATAATGAACATGGACCGATACAAACCAAGAGCAGCATCTGATATGGAACCACAAACAATACTCCCTGATGACTACTAACAGTACTATATAAAGGGTGAGTAATCAAGGGAGTAATGAAGTCCAGGCGGGACTGATGATGAGATGCAGGTGTGCGTAATGAGGGCTGCCAGGTGTGCATGAAGACGGGTTGCCAGGACCGGTGGTTAGTAGACCGGCGACGTCGATTGCCAGAGGGGAGCGGGAGTAGAAGTGACAGTTAAATAAAATGAAATAGACATTGAACTGTTATCCTGGATCTGGCTGTCTGACAGTTCTTTGTGTAGAGATCTCAGAAATACCGTGTAACTACATAACACTTCGTGTCTCCTTGTGTTACGGGGTGAAAACTGTTTTCATGGGCACACAAATCCCTCAGAAATGTATGTGATTGCTAAATCAAATGCTTCTAATCAAAAGTTACCGTACCTTGATACTTAGAACCTAAATCAATACTGTTCTTCAATAATTTAGCATAATACTTGTCGGATGCCTTTCGGTGTTGAGCTGTTTAATTACGCCTTGATGTTTTCAAACATCATCTGATCCAGGAAGGAATTTTCTGATGTTGCATGGAATGGCTATCACATCAGCCCAAGTGCTGGAAAAAAAGGTCCAGAATATTTCGAAATGGCCACTTCCCAGATGTGTTTTTTCTGAGTCTGTGTGCTCTACCATCTGAATCCTACTTTACAACTTTGATGTTTTTCACCCACTTTTTCCTGTCTGTCTGGCTCACATTGGATCGTTCCCAGTTTTTCTAGTGTCTGTAGTATTTTTCCTCACCTGGGATGTGCAGTAATGTTTGTTACCTCTTACGGTAGCAGGCCCATTGAAGCGTGTGATACATCATATTCTGAGTGTGTCCCGCCACGTCTTCAAAGTCAAGTGCTGGAAAGAAGGTGTTAGTGAGAAATGTCCAGTATATTTTGGATTCTCATTCCTTACGTCGGTGAAGACCATTGTGCCTGGATCCATGCTGGATCTAATATCTCTAGCAAATTGATGTTGATCATTTGTTGTTGTCTGCTCGATTTACAGCAGGGTCTTGTAAGATTCAACACAGAAAGCATCAAGGTAATGAGTTCATGTTTTTGTGGCCCGGATTGGACACGGAGTCTACTGTGCGCAATTGTGCAGGATATACTATTGCGCAACACCCAATGCTATTCCTATGAATTATTCTGGATACCATGACATCAAATTATGTAGCCTAGCGGGCTTATTCACAATATGATATGGTAATGAAATATCATGACAGTCCCTCTCTGGCCTCTAGGTCACCAGCCTGCTCATTATGGCGCACACCTGTCAACATCGTTATGCGCACTAGCTCGTCATCAGACTCACCTGGACTCCATCACATCCCTGATTACCTTCCCTATATACAGTTGAAGTCTGAAGTGTACATACACCTTAGCCAAATACATTTAAGCTCTGTTTATCACAATTCCTGACATTTAATCCTATCAAAAAATTCCCTGTCAGTTAGGATCACCACTTTATTTTTAGAATGTGAAATGTCCGGATAATAGTTGAGAGAATGATTTATTTCAGCTTTTATTTCTTTCATCACATTCCCAGTGGGTGAGAAGTTTACATACACTCAATTAGTATTTGGTAGCATTGCCTTTAAATTGTTTAACTTGGGACAAACGTTTCGGGTAGCCTTCCACAAGTTCCCACAATAAGTTGGGTGAATTTTAGCCCATTCCTCCTGACAGAGCTGGTGTAACTGAGTCAGTTTTGTAGGCCTCCTTGCTCGCACACACTTTTTCAGTTCTAGCCACAAATGTTCTATAGGATTGAGGTCAGGGCTTTGTGATAGCCACTCCAATACCTTGACTCTGTTGTCTTTAAGCCATTTTGCCACAACTTTGGAAGTATGCTTGGCGTCATTGTCCATTTGGAAGACCCATTTGCGACCAAGCTTTAACTTCCTGACTGATGTCTTGAGATGTTGCTTCAATATATCCACATCACTTTCCTCCCTCATGATGACATCTATTTTGTGAAGTGTACCAGTCCCTCCTACAGCAAAGCACCCCCACAACATGATGCTGCCTCCCCAGTGATTCACGGTTGGGATGGTGTTCTTCAGCTTGCAAGCCTCCCCCTTTTTCCTCCAAACATAACGATGGTCATTATGGCCAAACAGTTCTATTTTTGTTTCATCAGACCAGAGGACATTTCCCCCAAAAGTACGATCTTTGTCCCCATGTGCAGTTGTAAACCGTAGTCTGGCTTTTTTATGGCGGTTTTGGAGCAGTGGCTTCTTCCTTGCTGATCGGCGTTTCAGGTTATGTCGATATAGGACTCGTTTTACTGTGGATATAGATATAGATTCTGGGATTGATGTGCACTTTTCACACCAAATTATGTTCATCTCTAGGAGACAGAACGCGTCTCCTTCCTGAGCAATATAATGGCTGCATGGTCCCATGGTGTTTGTTTGTACAGATGAACGTGGTACCTTCAGGCATTTGGAAATTGCTCCCATTTTTTTTCTGAGGTCTGATTTCTTTTGATTTTCCCATGATGTCAAGCGAAGAGGCACTGAGTTTGAAGGTAGGCCTTGAAATACATCCACAGGTACACCTCCAATTGACTCAAATTATGTCAATTAGCCTATCAGAAGCTTCTAAAGCCATGACATCATTTTCTGGAATTTTCCAAGTTGTTTAAGGGCACAGTCAACTTAGTGTATGTAAACTTCTGACCCACTGGAATTGTGATACAGTGAATTATAAGTGAAATAATCTGTCTGTAAACAATTGTTAGAAAAATTACTTGTGTGATGCACAAGGTAGATGTCCTAAACGACTTGACACAACTATAGTTTGTTAACAAGACATTTGTGGAGTGGTTGAAAAACGAGTTTTAATTAAAGACTCCAACCTAAGTGCATGTAAACTTCCGACTTCAACTGTATGTCACTCCGTTTGGTTCCTTCCCCAGGCGTCATTGTTTCTGTTTCTGTGTCATGTCTGTGCGTTGTTCGTGGCTTCTTTTTTAAAATTATGTTACGATTATTTATTAAAACACTCACTCTCTTGCTTCCCGACTCTCAGCACACATCGTTAGAGTGACAAATATATTTGGGTTTCCATGTTGTACCTAAAATGTTAAACAATACAAGGGGCGGTTACACCACGTGCGGTTATGATGAGGAAAACAACATCGAATGCTGGCTTCAACTTGGCTTTCTATACAAAGCCTTCCATTACAAAAGGAACCTGGTTTTTGTTCGCTTTCTCAATATAAAAACAGCCATGGTGAGATTCAAATGGTGAGCCTAATGCTACTGCTATTCATGGGTTTATTATGTGTGCCTGCGTTGGCCACATGGGCTTCAGAAAAATCTCCACGCATCCAATTTATTTTATCAGGCAAGTCCACATTATATTCACATATTTTAGAATGTAGTAATAATTTGAATATAAATGCATTGGCTAGGCCTAAAAAAAATATTATTCTTACCGGTAAAGACTTACTTTTTTAAAACACTTTTTGCGTGCTTTTTATGGTGAGGGGGGGGTTCTATATTGGGCCCTATGTGTACAGTTATATCAATTATACAATTGTATAACATTGAGGTTCAGTGGTTGAAAAAGTCCCTGAAATTCCTTGAATTTCACTTGCCAATGTCTGTCTGTATGAACCCTGCTTAAAGGATGTATAGTACTAGGCCTATGTTGTCATATAGGGTGGAGTTATGGACCATTTTGCATGTACAGTATTCCTCCAAGTAACCCTACATGTGGAAATGTTGAAAAATCCTTTCTATTTTTGTTTCAAAAATGTTTTATGTTCATCCCAATGTCACACATTGGACCCATTATTTATA
>NC_092096.1:33770627-33775627 GCF_045679555.1 Salvelinus alpinus | reverse complement strand
AAAACCATGTTGAACAATTTAAGCACAGCATTTTGCAACTCAGGTGTGCTGTTTTTCAGCATTTCATTTCTGATGTTGTCTAGACCACATGCCTTCTTTGATTTAATATATTTGAGCTTTTCATTTAGTTCTTGTTGGGTTATTGGGTAATCTAATGGATTTTGGTTATTTTTAATGACTGATTCAAGGATTTTCAATTTTTCTTTAATTTCTAATTGGTTCTGTTTTAAGTCTTTTTGTGGGATGTTTTTGTATAGATTATCAAAATAAGTTTTCCAAATTCCTACATCTTGTATGGCTAATTCTTGTGGCTTTGTTGTGCTTAAATTGTTCCACATGTCCCAGAACTGATTTTGGTCAATTGCGTTTTCAATTTCATCAAGTGTCTTGTTGGTATAATTCAGTTTCTTGCGTTTCAGTGTATGTTTATACTGTTTCAGAGTTTCAAAGTATTCATATCGTAGCTCTGGGTTGTTTTGCTGCTTATGTTTTTTGTTTGACATTTGTCTTAGGTGTTTTCTAATTGTTTTACATTCATTATCAAACCATTTGTCAGAAACATTTTGTTTTTTGTTTCTGATGTTGCATTTCTTTGGTTTTCTCAAATTTGCTTTCGATGCTGCTTTTTGGAATATGCAGTTGATGTTTAGAGTAGCCGAATTGACACCATCTTTATTGTTTTGGTATTGTGAGTTATTGAAAAACTGTATAGAGTTCATCATTTCTTTTGAGTTCAATGTTTCAATGAATCCCTCTGCACTGTTTGGAGCCCATCTGTATGATTGGTTTATGTTGAAGAGTTTATTGGGCCGGTTAATATTGCCGGTTAATTTCTTCAAAAACACGTTGATCTGACTGTGATCTGACAATGGTGTCTGTGGTCTGACAGTGAATGCACTAATGGAGGAGGGGTCAATGTCCGTGATGGCATAATCGACTACACTTGTCCCAAGAGCTGAGCAGTAAGTAAACTGACCTAAAGAGTCCCCTCTGATTCTACCATTAAGCATGTACAGGCCTAAGGCTCGACAGAGATGCACTAACTCCTTCCCAGTTTTGTTCAGTATTTGGTCAGGACTGTTTCTATTATTTATAATAGGGCTGCTGTACAAGGAGGGGTGACCAAATATGTGGTGGTTACCTCCCGCATCAGTGTAGTCAGGCTCAGAACCTGTTCTTGCATTGAAATCTCCACAAAGAAGCACTTTACCCTCTGCCTGAAATGTAATGATTTCTGTATGGAGATTGTCAAAAAACTGATCATCATAATATGGTGAATCTGAAGGAGGAGCATAAGCTGCACATATGTACACATCATTGTCACAATAGATTGTACCTTTGTTAAGTTTTAGCCAAATGTGACTGGTACCTTTTTTCATTTCATTCAGTGCCAAGTCCTGCTTATGCCAAATGATGATTCCACCTGAGTCTCGGCCCCGTTTAACATTTTTATGTTTGATTGATGGTAGTAAACTTTCCCTATAGCCTGAGGGACACTGAGTATCTATGTCTCCACGACACCATGTTTCCAGTAGGATTATGATGTCCTGTCCTTTGATGTTTTTAATCAATTCTGGATTTGTTGTTTTATAACCAAAATGTGAAGAGTAAAGTCCCTGGATATTCCAAGAGCTGATAGTTAATGATCTCATTTATAATAAGTGATATTCACTGGTTTGAGTAAAGTACATTGAAAACAATACAAAATAATATATATATATATATATATATATATATATATATATATATACAGTGGGGAGAACAAGTATTTGATACACTGACAATTTTGCAGGTTTTCCTACTTACAAAGCATGTAGAGGTCTGTAATTTTTATCATAGGTACACTTCAACTGTGAGAGACGGAATCTAAAACAAAAATCCAGAAAATCACATTGTATGATTTTTAAGTAATTAATTTGCATTTTATTGCATGACATAAGTATTTGATACATCAGAAAAGCAGAACTGAATATTTGGTACAGAAACCTTAGTTTGCAATTACAGAGATCATACGTTTCCTGTAGTTCTTGACCAGGTTTGCACACACTGCAGCAGGGATTTTGGCCCACTCCTCCATACAGACCTTCTCCAGATCCTTCAGGTTTCGGGGCTGTCGCTGGGCAATACGGACTTTCGGCTCCCTCCAAAGATTTTCTATTGGGTTCAGGTCTGGAGACTGGCTAGGCCACTCCAGGACCTTGAGATGCTTCTTACGGAGCCACTCCTTAGTTGCCCTGGCTGTGTGTTTCAGGTCGTTGTCATGCTGGAAGACCCAGCCACGACCCATCTTCAATGCTCTTACTGAGGGAAGGAGGTTGTTGGTCAAGATCTCGCGATACATGGCCCCATCCATCCTCCCCTCAATACGGTGCAGTCGTCCTGTCCCCTTTGCAGAAAAGCATCCCCAAAGAATGATGTTTCCACCTCCATGCTTCACGGTTGGGATGGTGTTCTTGGGGTTGTACTCATCCTTCTATTCCTCCAAACACGGCGAGTGGAGTTTAGAGCAAAAAGCTCTATTTTTGTCTCATCAGACCACATGACCTTCTCCCATTCCTCCTCTGGATCATCCAGATGGTCATTGGCAAACTTCAGATGGGCCTGGACATGCGCTGGCTTGAGCAGGGGGACCTTGCGTGCGCTGCAGGATTTTAATCCATGACGGCGTAGTGTGTTACTAATGGTTTTCTTTGAGACTGTGGTCCCAGCTCTCTTCAGGTCATTGACCAGGTCCTGCCGTGTAGTTCTGGGCTGATCCCTCACATTCCTCATGATCATTGATGCCCCACGAGGTGAGATCTTGCATGGAGCCCCAGACCGAGGGTGATTGACCGTCATCTTGAACTTCTTCCATTTTCTAATAATTGTGCCAACAGTTGTTGCCTTCTCACCAAGCTGCTTGGCTATTGTCCTGTAGCCCATCCCAGCCTTGTACAGGTCTACAATTTATCCCTGATGTCCTTACACAGCTCTCTGGTCTTGGCCATTGTGGAGAGGTTGGAGTCTGTTTGATTGAGTGTGTGGACAGGTGTCTTTTATACAGGTAACGAGTTCAAACAGGTGCAGTTAATACAGGTAATGAGTGGAGAACAGGAGGGCTTCTTAAAGAAAAACTAACAGGTCTGTGAGAGCCGGAATTCTTACTGGTTGGTAGGTGATCAAATACTTATGTCATGCAATAAAATGCAAATTAATTACTTAAAAATCATACAATGTGATTTTCTGGATTTTTGTTTTAGATTCCGTCTCTCACAGTTGAAGTGTACCTATGATAAAAATGACAGACCTCTACATGCTTTGTAAGTAGGAAAACCTGCAAAATCGGCAGTGTATCAAATACTTGTTCTCCCCACTGTATATATATATACATACACATACATACATATATATATACATATACACACATACATACATATACACACATACATACATACATACATACATACATACATACAGTGGGGCAAAAAAGTATTTAGTCAGCCACCAATTGTGCAAGTTCTCCCACTTAAAAAGATGATAGAGGCTTGTAATTTTCATCATTAGGTACACTTCAACTATGACAGACAAAATGAGAAAAAAAATCCAGAAAATCACATTGTAGGATTTTTAATGAATTTATTTGCAAATTATGGTGGAAAATAAGTATTTGGTCAATAACAAAAGTTTATCTCAATACTTTGTTATATACCCTTTGTTGGCAATGACAGAGGTCAAACGTTTTCTGTAAGTCTTCACAAGGTTTTCACACACTGTTGCTGGTATTTTGGCCCATTCCTCCATGCAGATCTCCTCTAGAGCAGTGATGTTTTGGGGCTGTTGCTGGGCAACACGGACTTTCAACTCCCTCCAAAGATTTTCTATGGGGTTGAGATCTGGAGACGGGCTAGGCCACTCCAGGACCTTGAAATGCTTCTTACGAAGCCACTCCTTCGTTGCCCGGGCGGTGTGTTTGGGATCATTGTCATGCTGAAAGACCCAGCCACGTTTCATCTTCAATGCCCTTGCTGATGGAAGGAGGTTTTCACTCAAAATCTCATGATACATGGCCCCATTCATTCTTTCTTTTACACGGATCAGTCGTCCTGGTCCCTTTGCAGAAAAACAGCCCCAAAGCATGATGTTTCCACCCCCATGCTTCACAGTAGGTATGGTGTTCTTTGGATGCAACTCAGCATTCTTTGTCCTCCAAACACGACGAGTTGAGTTTTTACCAAAAAGTTCTATTTTGGTTTCATCTGACCATATGACATTCTCCCAATCTTCTTCTGGATCATTCAAATGCTCTCTAGCAAACTTCAGACGGGCCTGGACATGTACTGGCTTAAGCAGGGGGACACGTCTGGCACTGCAGGATTTGAGTCCCTGGCGGCGTAGTGTGTTACTGATGGTAGGCTTTGTTACTTTGGTCCCAGCTCTCTGCAGGTCATTCACTAGGTCCTCCCGTGTGGTTCTGGGATTTTTGCTCACCGTTCTTGTGATCATTTTGACCCCACGGGGTGAGATCTTGCGTGGAGCCCCAGATCGAGGGAGATTATCAGTGGTCTTGTATGTCTTCCATTTCCTAATAATTGCTCCCACAGTTGATTTCTTCAAACCAAGCTGCTTACCTATTGCAGATTCAGTCTTCCCAGCCTGGTGCAGGTCTACAATTTTGTTTCTGGTGTCCTTTGACAGCTCTTTGGTCTTGGCCATAGTGGAGTTTGGAGTGTGACTGTTTGAGGTTGTGGACAGGTGTCTTTTATACTGATAACAAGTTCAAACAGGTGCCATTAATACAGGTAACGAGTGGAGGACATAGGAGCCTCTTAAAGAAGAAGTTACAGGTCTGTGAGAGCCAGAAATCTTGCTTGTTTGTAGGCGACCAAATACTTATTTTCCACCATAATTTGCAAATAAATTCATTAAAAATCCTACAATGTGATTTTTTGGATTTTTCTTCCTCATTTTGTCTGTCATAGTTGAAGTGTACCTATGATGAAAATTACAGGCCTCTCTCATCT
>NC_092096.1:33755627-33763127 GCF_045679555.1 Salvelinus alpinus | reverse complement strand
TGAGTCGAAGGCTTTTTTGAAATCAACAAAGCATGAGAAGACTTTGCCTTTGTTTTGGTTTGTTTGGTTGTCAATTAGGGTGTGTAGGGTGAATACATGGTCTGTTGTACGGTAATTTGGTAAAAAGCCAATTTGACATTTGCTCAGTACATTGTTTTCATTGAGGAAATGTACGAGTCTGCTGTTAATGATAATGCAGAGTATTTTCCCAAGGTTACTGTTGACGCATATTCCACGGTAGTTATTGGGGTCAAATTTGTCTCCACTTTTGTGGATTGGGGTGATCAGTCCTTGGTTCCAAATATTGGGGAAGATGCCAGAGCTAAGGACGATGTTAAAGAGTTTTAGTATAGCCAATTGGAATTTGTTGTCTGTATATTTGATCATTTCATTAAGGATACCATCAACACCACAGGCCTTTTTGGGTTTGAGGGTTTTTATTTTGTCCTGTAACTCATTCAAGGTAATTGGAGAATCCAATGGGTTCTGGTAGTCTTTAATAGTTGATTCTAGGATTTGTATTTGATCATGTATATGTTTTTGTTCTTTATTCTTTGTTATAGAGCCAAAAAGATTGGAGAAGTGGTTTACCCATACATCTCCATTTTGGATAGATAATTCTTCGTGTTGTTGTTTGTTTAGTGTTTTCCAATTTTCCCAGAATTGGTTAGAGTCTATGGAGTCTTCAATTACATTGAGCTGATTTCTGACGTGCTGTTCCTTCTTTTTCCGTAGTGTATTTCTGTATTGTTTTAGTGATTCGCCATAGTGAAGGCGTAGACTCAGGTTTTCCGGGTCTCTATGTTTTTGGTTGGACAGGTTCCTCAATTTATTTCTTAGATTTTTGCATTCTTTATCAAACCATTTGTCATTGTTGTTCATTTTCTTCGGTTTTCTATTTGAGATTTTTAGATTTGATAGGGAAGCTGAGAGGTCAAATATACTGTTAAGATTTTCTACTGCCAAGTTTACACCTTCACTATTGCAGTGGAACATTTTACCCAGGAAGTTGTCTAAAAGGGATTGAATTTGCTGTTGCCTAATTGTTTTTTGGTAGGTTTCCAAACTGCATTCCTTCCATCTATAGCATTTCTTAATGTTACTCAGTTCCTTTGGCTTTGATGCCTCATGATTGAGTATTGCTCTGTTCAAGTAGACTGTGATTTTGCTGTGGTCTGATAGGGGTGTCAGTGGGCTGACTGTGAACGCTCTGAGAGACTCTGGGTTGAGGTCAGTGATAAAGTAGTCTACAGTGCTACTGCCAAGAGATGAGCTATAGGTGAACCTACCATAGGAGTCCCCTCGAAGCCTACCATTGACTATGTACATACCCAGCGTGCGACAGAGCTGCAGGAGTTGTGACCCGTTTTTGTTGGTTATGTTGTCATAGTTGTGCCTAGGGGGGCATATGGGGGAGGGAATGCTGTCACCTGCAGGCAGGTGTTTGTCCCCCTGTGTGCTGAGGGTGTCAGGTTCTTGTCCAGTTCTGGCATTTAGGTCGCCACAGACTAATACATGTCCCTGGGCCTGGAAATGATTGATTTCCCCCTCCAGGATGGAGAAGCTGTCTTTATTAAAGTATGGGGATTCTAGTGGGGGGATATAGGTAGCACACAGGAGGACATTTTTCTCTGTTAAGATAATTTCCTTTTGAATTTCTAGCCAAATGTAAAATGTTCCTGTTTTGATTAATTTAATGGAGTGAGTTAGGTCTGCTCTATACCAAATTAGCATTCCCCCTGAGTCCCTTCCCTGTTTCACACCTGGTAGTTTGGTGGATGGGACTACCAGCTCTCTGTAACCTAGAGGGCAACCAGTGGGTCCGTCTCCTCTATACCATGTTTCTTGCAGGATGACAATGTCTGCATTACCGATTTCTTTGGTGAAGTCCGGGTTCCTGCTCTTTAGGCCAAAGGCAGATGACCTCAGGCCTTGGATATTCCAGGATGATATAGTGAAGGCTTTTTGTTCCATAAAGTGTCCAATGTTGTTGGTCGGGGTTTGGCCTCAGGCCAGTAAGTGTGAGCAGAGCCTGCTGAGCATCTGGTACATGCCGTTGGCTTGGGCGAGTGTAAGAGTGGGGGTTGGGCCTGTTTGCCCGCTCACTACCTGGGCGTATGTGTGACTTCCATGTTGATGCCCTCTTTGCGGGGGTGGGGTGCATGGGGTGGGCAGGAGTGGCATGGGTCTGATCTGAGGGGGCCTAAATTGGGTGTGGGCATGGTTGATGTGGGGGGGGTGTGTAGGTCCAGGGGGTGGTCCTGGAGGTCTTGGAGGGTGTCTCGCTGGTCTGGGTGGGGTGTCTATTGATCTCTTGCTCCTGTGTGAAGTGTTGGGGCTTCGTTTGAGAGCGATGTCCTTTAGAGTCCGGGCAAAGGTGGGCACTGCTGCCTTGTAGAGGTGGACCTGGTCATAGAGGCTGTTCAAGTCCAGGGTGGAGTGGTGGGCCAGAAAAACATTTGGTTTTGAGGCACAGTCATGGGAAATGCTTGCGTTTACCCGCTGTATTGTAGCAGGGTGGAAGTCTTTTCGTGGTAGCAGGGTGGAGATAACCACTTGTGCGTTGGGGAAAGTAGAAGAAGCTTTTTCAATCACTCCCTTCAGTGCTGTGGCCACCCTTTCCTGCTGTGCTCTCAGGTCGTTTGTGCCTGTGTGTATTATTATGTGGCTAGGTGAGCCTAGTTTGTCCTCAGACAGAAGGTCTAGGGCGCGCTGGGTGTTTGGACACCAGAGTTTAGACACACTGTGTTTGGGAAAAAGTTTTTTTTCTTCTATATATTTCCCATTTGAGTCCATAAGAAGGACAATCTGTGTCTTGTGTTTGTCCTCAGTGGGTGTGGGGGGGTTGTCAGGAGGGCTATCAGGGTGGCTGACAGGGGGGGTGCTCAGAGGGGGTGAGAGCTGCTGGGCTTGGGGTTTTTCTTTTGTCTGTTCTGTTGTGATGTCGTTTCTATGGTCAGGGTCTGGTGTGGACTGTTCTGCTGTGGTGTCGAGACTTTTGTCGGGTGCTGAGGTGGGCTGTTCTGCTGGCGTCTCTGTGGGGATGGCCACCTCCCTAGTGGGTTGTTCTCTGTCATATGCCATCCCCCTCAACCTCTCCTCCAGCAGTCTGATCCTCTCCTCTAGTGCTCTGTTCTTCTCCTGCTCCTGCTCTTTCTCCTGTTGATGTTGTCTCACCACTGTCCATAGTGCAGATATGTCTTTCTCCACCTCCAGCTCTCCAGGTCTGGTTAAGGGGGTGTTGTTGTGCTGGACTGTTGTCTGGGTCTGTGCTGACTGGAGTGTGATCACCTGCTGTTCCAGCTCCACCTGCCTTACCTCCAGCTGGGTGAATTTATCCTTCATTTCAATGAGGGAGAAGTACTCTGTACTGGGAGGTTGACTGTCTGCTGAGGGTTGCTCGTCTGTGGGGTTATATGGTGAAGAGGTTTGGTCTGACCCACTTGGGGTGGGGGTATCTTTATCAAGGGAGAGCTTCTCCTGCTGGGCTAATTCTTTGATTAGGTGAAAGTCCAGCTGAAACTGTTTGTGGTTGCCCTGTACCAATACTGTTCCAGACTTATATAGGTTTATATTAGCTGACTCCTCGTCCTCGTTGTCAAGAATCCTGAGTTTCCACCCCTCGTTAACCCCCCCTCTCTTAACAGAGGGGTAGTGTGCTAATATAGCACTGTGCCATGCCTGGGGATGGTTTGTGTGGAAGATAAGGTTGCTGATGTTCCCATTTTTGTAATAGTCAGCAAAAAGTGTCTCTTGATTTTCCATAAGGAGCTTCATTTTGTGATCTTTTCTTGTCTTGTCATTTTTTACATGCACAGGGTACTGTATTCTAATTACTTCTGAGCAGCGGGAGGCAGCTTCTAAGGCCTCTCCATTTGGTTGGGGTAGACTATTCGACTCTCCTGCCATTGTTGGGCTAATGGGCTTTGACACCTCTCACTTGACACTTAAGTGCTAGTTGAAGCTGTATCAAGCTTGGCAGAAATATGTTACTATTCAGTCCTTATAAAGTAGTGTCATGTATTTTTCTTCTTGGCTTTTGGAAATCAAATATAGTTTCAGACTAAACATTACTCACTCAGTTCCAGGTTGGGTGGTGTTCTCTCTCTCTCTCTCTCTCTCTCTCTCTCTCTCTCTCTCTCTCTCTCTCTCTCTCTCTCTCTCTCTCTCTCTCTCTCTCTCTCTCCCTTTGTTTCTCAAATTCAAATTCAAATTCAAGCTGCTTTATTGGCATGAAAAACATTGTGTCAATATAGCCAAAGCAACAATGTATACAATATACATTGTAATACAATTATAAACAATAAAATAGTAATACAGTAAATAGGCAGTAAATAATAATACAAAATTAAATACAAAAATAATAACAATAAAATGGTAACAGTCAATAGTCGAATGTAATGTAATAAATATAAAAATATAAATGGAAAATTAAACTATAACTAACTTATAACTAAATAAAGGTCATCTTCACCATTACATCAGTACTACAACTACTATCATCATTACCACTACTACCACCACCACCATCACTAAACTGCTATCATTACCATTACCACCCATACCACTGCTATTTGGAATGATAAACAACAATAATAATGGTAATAACAATAACAGTAATAATAAGTAAGTTACTGCTTACTATGCAGATGTTATTATTCAGTGTCCCTCAGGCTATGGCAGGCAAATACATATTTGGCTGCAAGAGGAGCCATTGCTCCTTCGCCCATGTGAATTTTTAGTTTTTCCTCTGGGTTTAATAAGTTAAAATTTTGAATAAATGGAGTCATTTCTGTGAATAATGAATCTCTTGGTGAGGAATATTTATCACAGTAAAGGAGAAAGTGCATCTCTGTTGGTACACCTACTAGAGAGCTCTTCCTTGTCCACACCCATTCAGCATCGTTCACACCCTCTTAAGCCTTAGCCCCACCCATCTCTTTAAGGATTCACATGCGAGGCCATGTGGTAAACACAAGCTACATCAAATGATATCTACATTTATTTATCACATGCACAGCATACAGAATGTGTAAACGGTACAGTGAAGTGGTTACTTACATAGTAGCATATCAACAACAGAAAGTGTACAGATAAAATACTTCATAAATATGTTATCATTATTGTCTAAATTGATGGGTCATGTGAAGAAAATGCTATTACCACCCCAGCCACATCTAGCTAAGTGGATGGGTCACTATTGTCTAGACATGTACACATGTTCATGAAAGACAATAGATGGCCGTAATCCCCCCCAGACACACCTGGCTAATTTGATGGGTCATTTGATGGGTCATTGTTTAGACATGTAAGTAGCTAGCTAGCTAAACAATGAACCGGCATAATCCCAACTCGTACTACTACCAATAAAACATTGTCATAGCTGTAGTATGAATCTGCAGGTAGCTAAAGCCAACAAACTAGGTTCATTGTTAGCTAGCTTATATCTTTTTAAAAAACGTAACAGTAGCAAAGGACTGTCAACACAAACTGCTCACGTTCTAGACAGAAGCAAGCTACATGGCAGACCAATCCAAACTCATCTCCCTGTTTGTTCAGCCCATCCATTATCTCAGCCAATCATTGCTAGCGGGAAGGTTCCTGGCTTTTTCCATGGCTAAACCAACTAGGCGCGTAATTTAACAATTTATGGATGGAATACAAGTTTGTCATTAAGGCACATGGAAGTTCACATGTTCCAAAAGGCATTTCTGCCCTCCAAAATTATGTTCACGTTCAAATGCCGCTCCTGTGAAGTAGTGACGTGTGACATACGCCTCGTTTCCTGAAATGAGTCACGGTACTGAGGTAAACAGGGCAGAAGGCAGAAGTCTGTGGAGCCTTTAAAGACGAAGAGAAGAGTCCATTAATAAACACCTGATATACAGCTGAATGTGGAGAGAAAGGCTTGTTATCGCTGAACTCCACGTTTAGTGTAGAGACCTGAGCAACACACACACACACACACACACACACACACACACACACACTTCAGCCTAGCAACAGTAAGATAAAAGGAATAATCCCACCAGGGTTTAAATTCTACTGTAAAACGAGCTAATTAAAATGATGATACACACACACACACACACACACACACACACACACACACACACACACACACACACACACACACACACACACACACACACACACACACACACACACACACACACACACACACACACACACACACACACACACACACACACACACACACACACACACACACACACACACACACACACACACACACTGCAGATTACAGGCGTCCACAGAGGCCCCACTACTGTGATGGATCGGTCTACATGAGATAATTCGGGAGGAGGAAGGGAACACGGTCCTCTCAGGGCAAACAAAGCAAAATGTTTTTGATCACATTTCCAGTTAATTACCAGAGAACCCATGAGTAGGTGGAACATTCATTGTAATGGTAGACTGTATATTTAGTTACATTACAAATGAAATTGTCTATATCGTATTATGCGATGAGGCATTTTATTTACGAGCAGTGTTGGGGTTTGCGTTACATAATCAGATTACTTTTATGAGTAACATGGTAAAGTAACGGGTTACTTTTTCAAACTGTGTAATATTATTACAGTTACTTTTCCAAACAACGTGTGTGTTACTTTCAGAATCAATCTCTACTGGTCGTGTGTTTCCATGATCCGGTCTTGACCTGTTTCCTCATTTAGTTCTCGAGTGAGCGGAGAAAGGCTGTTTGGAGAAATGTCATGACAACTGCTGTCCATACAAATGTATAAAGGGCGCACCTCTGATCTTCGACATTGATCGCTTCTGTGATAGCAAATCCCATAGAGGGCTTTCCCATCTAGTTGCATGTGTGCCCTCTATACATATCTATGGGTTCGCGTTTGGTGTGTGAACGTTTAAATGTTAAAACATTTAAACGAAATTGGAAGCGTTACTGTTAAGAAAAATCCCGTACAGAATTTTTTTGGTTTCGTTTTTCCCACCACAAAATGTGAATCATAGAGCAGCTGGCTCGCCTGCTTGTTCTCTTTGCTAATGATGTGAGTGTGTGTTTAGTCTTCAGTCTTCAAACCATAAGACTGCTAAATACTATAGTTAGTCTGGGTAGCTATTGGTTAACTATTTAACTATCTGTATTAACCCTTTTGCACTAACTCTTGACTCACCACAAACGTTTTAGCTACTGTTTAATATAGAACATCTGTACAGATCTGTGGCTTACAGTATACTGTACATGGCCCATATATAGCATAGCATTTGTAGTCTAGCACAGGAAAGCAGCGCCACAGATGAAACGAGAAAGTTGTGATCAAACCTGAGTTAGTAAGTAGCCTGACTTTGGTAGGGCGTGAGCGGCTCGCCTTGCTCACTCTGACAGTCAAACAAACGGGTGAGATTGAGACTTTCTTTCATGAAAGTAACTCAAAGTAATATACAGAGCATTCGGAAAGTATTCAGACCCCTTGACTTCTTCCACATTTTGTTACGTTACAGCCTTATTCT